>NW_026057580.1:68936035-69236035 GCF_023721935.1 Panthera uncia | reverse complement strand
CAGAGATGCCTCCTTGACCACCTTGTCTAATGAAGGTGGTTCGTTGATATTCTCTATCCCAGACCATGGTATATTTCTTTCTTCATAGATCTTATGAAAGATTACTGTGACTTGTAGTAACTTAATTTGTTTACTTTTGTCATCGTGTCTTTTATTTGTCTTTTCCAGTAAAATACCTCAAACTCTATCAGGGCAGGAACAGGTCTAGTTCATAGATGTGTCCCTGTGGCCTAGCCTATCCTATACTTCCAATAAGTAATTTCTGAAAGAGTGAACAGGATGTATGTTATCTGATATTTCCTGTTGGTTAAATTTATTTTTAACTACGTCTGAATGAGAAGAGGAAGAGCCAGGCTGGCCTTTCTAAATGGAAGATGGGTAGCAGTTGGATATAATCACCACCCACAGATATGCCCTTGGGGTTTGGGGGATAACACTCTCCTGCCTCCTGATTCCTTTGAGCCATTTAATGCTTTTTACTGACTTCATTGGCATGGGGTGAAGCTGATCTTCCAAAAGCGTTGCTTAGTGATACTAGTAACAGCTTGGTGAAGAAGAAGTTTGGAAGTAATTGTATGACTTAAAATTGGTCCGAATTTCATGAACTGTAGCAAATTCTCCTCCAACTCTTCTCTAAACTCTACCTAACTCATTAAATGAATGCTTCCAAATACATTCAGGCCCTGGGATGCCTGAGTGGCTCAGTCAGTTAAGCATCTGACTTCAGCTCAGGTCATGATCTTGCAGTTCATGAGTTAAAACCCCATATCGGGCTCTGTGCTGACTGACAGCTCAGAGCCTGGAGAATGATTCTGTGTCTCCCTCTCTTTCTCTGCCCCTCCCCCACTTGTGCGCGCGCTCTCTCTCTCTCTCTCTCTCTTTCAAAAATAAATAAACATTAAATATATATATATATATATATATATATATATATATATATTTTCAAACCTTTATGTGCTCCCTTTGCAACAATCTAGCAACAAAAAACAAAACCCAAGCTATTTTAAGTTTTGTAGAAGGGAAGATTATTCCAACCATCACATATTACAAAGGTTGAACTGTTCCACAAAGACTACCAGTGGAAACTGGAATCTGCTCCAAGTCTTTAGCAATGAGACAGGAGTAAAAAGAGTCTGTTATGGTCTCTACATCTAACTTGAAACCTCAAGATTTAGAACAGTGATTGCCCTGCCTCAGCTGACCATAAATATCTTCTTGTCTGAAAATTCCATGCCTGCCAGATTGTTGGGACAATGCAATATTATTTCAAAACACCTCAGTTTGGTGCAAAAAGCAAAAGGACTAACTAACCAAAAATAAGGATCTAATAAAAGTCACTGGAGTTCCATTAATAAAATTTATTTCAAAAGGTGTTTATAGTTTCTGGCCCAAAGGTTTCTGGGCCTCAGAACATGTTTGAGGGAAACAAAAATATTACTTTTGCATGTTTATGCAATGAATAAAATATGGACAGAGTTGGTCAATCGTCAATAATTAGATCAGGGTTTTACCTCTAAAAGAAATCCAAATATTAGTTTTCCCATTTTTCTCATTTTATAACCATAGGTGTACCTTATTTGAAAGGACCATTGTGCTCCTGGAAGGTTATGTGCAAATAATATTTTTGGAAACGGAATCATGTAATACCTAAAGATGCCAACTATTTTAGAGATCCTTATAGTGAATTTTGCTTGAAATATTAATAACTTAGTCATTAATATTGACTAAGTTTGTAATGAAAATACTCACTTTTTAATTCTTCCATCTTTGAAAAGCAGAATTTAGAGGCTCAGATTTGTCTTCTAGGAATAGTATTTATCCCATGAATGCAAGATTGGCTTAACACAAAACATCCAAAATACATCACATTAATAGAATAAAGGTCAAAACCCCACAGGATCCTTTAGTAGATGCAGAATAGCACATGACAAAATTCAAGACCCCTTCATGATAAAAACACTCAACAAACTAGGAATAGAAGGAAAATTACTCAACCAGATAGAGGGCATCTACAAAAAACCCACAGCTAACATCATACTTAAAGTGATAGATTGGTTGCCTTTCCCCTAAGATGAGAAACTAGACTCCACTTCTATTCGACATTGTACAGGACATTATAGCCAAGGCAAGCAGACTAGAATAAGACAAGAAGGCATCCAGATTAAAAAGGAAGAAGTAAAACTATCCTATTAACTGATGATGTGATTTTGCATAAAGAAATCCTAAAAAAGAAAAAAAAAAAAGAAATCCTAAGGAAGGGGCACCTGGGTTGCTTAGTTGGTTAAACTTCCAACTCTTGATTTTGGCTCAGGTCATGATATCACAGTTTGCGATTTCAAGCCCCACATCAGACTCTGTGCTGACAGCATGGAGCCTGCTTGGGATTCTCTCTCTCCCTCTCTCTGCCCCTCCCCTGCTCACACACCCATGCTCTCTCTCTTTCTCTCAAAATAAATAAACATTAAAAAAAAAAAGGAAGCCACGAAAAACCTACTAGAACTAATAATCAGGTTCAGCAAGTTTGCAGAATACAAGATTAATATACAAATATAAATTGTATTTCTACACAATAGTTACAATGAACAACCAAAAAAATGAAATAAAGAATTCTACTTATAATGCAGTGCCTGGATGGCTCAGTCTGTTGAGCATCTAACTTAGGCTCAGGTCATGATCTCATGGTTCATGGGTTCGAGCCCTGTGACAGGCTCTGAGCTGAGGGCTCAGAGCCTAGAGCCTGCTTCAGATTCTGTGTCTCCCTCTCTCTCTGCCACTCCCCTGCTCTCATTCTCTCTTTCTCTCAAAAATAAACAAATATTAAATAAACAAATAAAATAAAAATAAATTTTTTAATTTTTAAAAAAGAAGACCTACATAAATGGAGAGACATCATATGTTCATGAATTTAAAACTTAAAATTGTTGAAATCTTGCTAAGGAAAATAAGTCAGTCAGAAAAAAACAAAATACCATATGATTTCACTCATGTGGGCTTTAAGAAACAAAATAAATGAACATAGGGGGACAAAAAAGAGAGGAAAACCAAGAAACAGACTTTTTTTTTAACTTTATTTTATTTTTATTTTTTTGAGGCAGGGAGGGGCAGAGAAAGAGGGAGAGAGAATCTTAAGCAGACTCCATGCCCAGCGCGAAGCCTGATGCAGTCTCACAACTGTGAGCCGAAATCAAGAGTTGAATGCTTAACTGACTGAGCCACCCAGGATTCCCCAGGAAACGGACTCTTAACTACAGAAAACAAAGTGATGGTTACCAGACAAAAGGTGGGGTTGGGGGGAGGGCAGTGTTAAATAGGTGATGAGGATTAAGGAGGGCACTTATTGTGATAAGCGTCCGGTGTTGTATGTAAGTATTGAATCACTAAATTCTGCATCTGAAACTAATATTATACTGTATGTTAACTACCTGGAACTTAAACCAAATCTTGGAGAAACAAGCAGGCAGGCAAAAAACCCTTAAAATTGTTAAGACGGAAATACACTTCAAACTCATCTACAGATTCGGCACAGACCCTATCAAAATCACAGCTGAGTTCTTTTCAGAAATTGGCAAGCTACTAAAATTCATGTAAAAATTCAAAAGACCCAGAATAACCAAAATAATCCTGAAGAAGAACAAGGTTGGAAGACTCACATTTCTCTATTTCAAAA
The DNA here is from genome assembly GCF_023721935.1 of Panthera uncia. Lineage (NCBI taxonomy): Eukaryota > Metazoa > Chordata > Mammalia > Carnivora > Felidae > Panthera > Panthera uncia. The sequence goes on along the minus strand of NW_026057580.1, from coordinate 69,232,368 downwards.
CTTACTACAAAGCTATAGTAGTCAAGACATTTGTGGTACTGGCATAAGGAAAGACATAGAGGCCAATGGAATAGAATCAAGAGTCTAGAGATAAACCCTCATACTAACTGCCAATTGATTTTTTACTAGGGTGAAAGACCATTCAATTGGAAAGGAATAATCTTTTCAACAAATAATGCTGGGATACTGGATATCCACATGCAAAATAATGAAGTTGGACCCCCTACCTCACACCATACAAAAATTAAGTCAAATGGATCAAAGACCTAAATGTAAGAGTTAAAACTCTACAAGTCTTCAAAGAAAACATAGGAGTAGGTCTTTGTGACATTGGAATAGGCAACGGACTCTTAGATTTGACACCAAAACACAGCAAAAGAAAAAACTGATAAGTTGGACTTCATCAAAATGTAAATTTTTCGTACTTCAAAGGATATCATCAAGAAACTGAAAAGACAACTCACAGAATATGAGAAAATATTTGCAAGTCATATATCTCATAAAGGACTTGTGTATCTAGGATATATTTTTAAAAACTTTACAACTCAGTAAAAAAAGACAAATAACCCAATTTAAAGTGTATAAAATAAAAAGCATCCAAAAACCCCCCACACAATAGACATTTCTCTAAGGAAGATATACAAATAGCCAATATGTGCATGAAAAGATGCTTACATCACTGGTCATCAGGGAAATGCTAATCGGAACAACAATGAAAAGCACATCTGCCTGAAAACAGCATATGACAACCTGTTATTTACTGACAAAGAAGTATCCCTTTTAGTTGGCAGATGAAATAAAAGGCATCCAGAAAACACACAATGAAACAGCATTTCACATCTATTAGGATGGCTATAACAAAAAAGTAAGACAACAAGTGTTGGTGAGAAGGTGGGAAATTGAAACCCTGGTACATTGCTGGTGAGAATGTAAAATAAAATAGTACAATGGCTGTGGCAATAGTGCGGAGATGTCTCAAAAAGTTAAACAGAGAATTAACCACACGATCAAGGATTCATTTGTCCCACTCCTAGTTATATACTCAGAAGAATTAAAAACAGGTATTCAAACAAATACACGTACATGAATATTCATAGCCACGTTGTTCCCAATAGCTGAGTGGTGAAAACAATTCAAATGTTCATCAACAGATGAATAGGTAAATAAAATGGGGTAAATCCATACAATGGAATATTATTTGGCAATAAACATTAATGAAGTGTTGATACATTGCACAGAATGGATGAACTTCAAAAACATTATGCTAGGGCCCCTGTGCAAGGATGGCATACAAATTCATGAAGCATTCCATATTTTTACAAAACTAAGTTCAAGGGGTGCCTGGGGGACTCAGTCGTTGAACATCCAACTTCAGCCCAGGTTATGATCTCACAGTTCATGGGTTCAAGCCCCTCAGTGGGCTCTGTGCTGACAGCTCAGAGCCTGGAGCCTGCTTTGGATTCTTATCTCACTCTCTCTCTGCATCTTCCCTGCTTTCACTCTGTCTCTATCTCTCAAACCTAAATAAATGTTAAAAAAAAAATTAAAGAAAAAACAACTAAGTTAAAAATGGATGGAAGACCTAAATGTAAGACAGAAAACGATCAAAATCCTAAGGAAAACACAGGCAGCAATCTCTTTGACCTCAGCCGCAGCAACTTCTTACTAGACTTGTCTCAGGAGGCAAAGGAAATAAAAGCAAAAATGAACTATGAGACATCATCAAGATAAAAATCATCTGCACAGTGAAGGAAACAACAAATCTAAAAGGCAACCGATGGAATGGGAGAAGACATCTGCAAATGACATATCAGATAATGGGTTAGTATCCAAAATCTATAAAGAACTTACTAAACTCAACACCCAAAAAACAAATAATCCAATGATGAAATGGGCAGAAGACCTGAATAGACACTTTTCCAAAGAAGACATCCAGATAGCTAACAGACACATGAAAAGATGCTCAACATCACTCATCAAAAGAGAAATACAAATCAAAACACAATGAGACACCACCTCACACCTGTCAGAATGACTAAAATTAACAACACAGGAAACAACAGATGTTGGCAAGGATGCGGATAAAGGGGAACCGCACTGCACTGTCAGTGGGAATGCAACTGGTGTAGCCACTCTGGAAAATAGTATGGAGTTTCCTCAAAAAATTAAAACTAGAACTACCCTATGATCCAGCAATTGCACTACCAGGTATTTATCCAAAGGATACAAAAATGCTGATTTGAAGGGGCACATGCACCCCAATGTTTATAGCAGCACTATCAACAATAGCCAAATTATGGAAAGAGCTCAAATGTCCATTGACTGATGAATGGATAAAGAAAATGTGGGGTGTGTGTGTGTGTGTGTGTGTGTGTGTGTGATGGAATACTACTCGGCAATCAAAAAGTATGAAATCTTGCAGTGCCTGGGTGGCTCAGTTGCTTAAGTGTCCAACTTTAGCTCAGGTCATGATCTCACAGCTCATGAGTTAGAGCCCTGCGTCAGGCTCAGTGCTGACAGCGCAGAGCCTGGAGCCTGCTTCGAATTCTGTGTCCCCCTCTCTCTCTGCCCCTCCCCTCCTCATGCTGTCTCTCAAAAATAGATAAACATTAAAAAATTTTTTTTGAAAAAAGTATGAATTCTTGCCATTTGTAACAACGTGGATGGAACTAGAGTGCATTATGCTAAGCGGAATAAGTCAGGCAGAGAAAAACAAATATGTTATTTCACTCATGTGGAATTTAAGAACCACAACAGATAAACATATGGGAAGGGAAGGAAGAATAAGATAAAATCAAAGAAGGAGGCAAACCATTAGAGACTCTTAAATACAGAGAATGGACTGGAGTTTGCTGGAAGGGAGAGGGGTGGGGGGATGGGTGAGGTGAGTGGTGGGTATTAGGAAGGGCACTTGTTGGGATGAGCACTGGGTGTTGTGTGTACGTGATGAATCACTGGGTTCTCCTCCTGGAACCAACACTACACTGTATGTTGACCAACTTGAATTTAAATTAAAAACAAACAAGCGAACATGCTAAGTGAAAGAGGCAGTCACAAAGGATCACATTGTATCACTCTGTTATATGAAATATCAGCTTAGGCAAATTCACAGAGAGCAAATTGATTAGTAGTTGTCTTGAACTGGCGAAGGAGAAACCGAAGGATGGTGGCTCAGGGGAGGTGCTTTCTTTGGGGATAATAAAAACGTTATAAAATTGATTGTAGTTATAGTTACACAACTCTGTGAATATTCCAAAAGCCACTGAATGATACATTTTAAATGTGTGAATTATATGGTATATGAGTTAGATCTCAATAAAGCTACTTAAAAAATGAACAGTAACACTTAAAAAACAACAACAAAGCAAACTACTTCCTTGGGGGAAATGCTAATACTATTCCCGGTACTGAGGTCAAAGAGATGTTTCTTCTACAGATGTTTATAAAGAGGATCCTGTGAAATGTAGTAAGACAGTCCCGTGGATATCCTTCAGTAAATGCAGCAACAACTGAAATGAAGATATTCGTAGAATACTCTTTAACACAGGTTAGGGCACCAAAGTAAATGCAACCCACCTCTGGCTTCAACAAAGAATGCACTCTGGACTCTAGGGAAATGGACAGACTGCACATTTTACAGAACTTCCGTAACTGTTTCTCTCAGCCTATTTCTTTTTCTTTCCTCCTCCTCTTATTTACAAATATAAAGCATGCTTGTTGAGGGAAGGAAATGAAAATCACCCATAATCTCATCACCTAGTAATGATCACTGTTAGCATTCTGATCCTTGAAGTTGGAGATAAGTAGTATTGGAAAAAAGTTGTTGAGGGGTGCCTGGGCGGCTCAGTCAGTTAAGCATCCGACTTCGGCTCAGGCCATGATATTGTGGTTCACGAGTTCAAGCCCCACATCCAGCTCTGTGCTGACAGCTCAGAGCCTGGAGCCTGCTTCAGATTCTGTATCTCCCTCTCTCTGCCTTCCCCCTGCTCATGCTCTGTCTCTGTCTCTTTCAAAAATAAATAAACATTAAAAGAAAAATTACAGAAAAAAGTTGTTGAAAAGAAATCCACTTAAAACAAGAATCAATATTACATAGTGAATAGTGTTTGGGGTAGGGAGGAGAAGGTTTGATTTGGATTCTATCTGGAAAAATAAAACTAAAATTTATGAAAATGTACACAATTTAGGGGCACCTGGGTGGCTCAGTCGGTTAAGCGTCCGACTTCAGCTCAGGTCACGATCTCACGGTCCGTGAGTTCAAGCCCCGCGTCGGTCTCTGGGCTGATGGCTCAGAGCCTGGAGCCTGCTTCCGATTCTGTGTCTCCCTCTCTCTCTGCCCCTCCCCAGTTCATGCTCTGTCTCTCTCTGTCCCAAAAATAAAATAAATAAACGTTAAAAAAATTAAAAAAAAAAAAAAAGAAAATGTACACAATTTATACTGTTTTTGCAAGTGTGAGTGAATCAAACTTTTAAGAAATGTGTGATTTTATGACTATATTTGTTTAATAGCCTGGTTGGATAGCCTTCATTTCATTGTTTGACCTTTGCAGTACAATTCCATAAACAATGTTGTTTTTACAAATATATTTGAGAATTATGTCCATTTTCCAAGGGCCTGGCTTATCTTTGCTAAATACAGAGTGACAGTGAGTTCAAGATTACACTCACTGGTATATCCATACAATGGAATATTATTCAGCCATAAAGAGGAGTAAAGTATTGGGGCACATGGGTGGCTCAGTCAGTTAGGTGCCCGACTCTTGATTTCAGCTCAGGTCTTTTTTTTTTTAATGTTTTTTTTTAATGTTTATTTATTTTTGAGAGAGAGAGAGACAGACAGACAGAACATGAGCAGGGGAGGGGCAGAGAGAGAGAGGGAGACACCGAATCTGAAGCAGGTTCCAGGCTCTGAGCTGTTAGCACAGAGCCCGATGCGGGACTCAAACTCACAAACCCGCAAGATCATGACCTAAGCTGAAGTCAGACATTTAACTGATCGAGCCACCCATGCTACCCTAATGTTTTTTCATTTATTTTCAGGGAGACAGAAAGCCGAAGTGGGGGAGGGACAGAGAGAGAGAGAGAAAGAAGCCTAGAGAAAATGCCAAGCAGGCTCTGTGCTGTCAGCACATGAACCATGAGATCATGACCTGAGCCAAAACCAAGAGTCAGACATTTAACTGACTGATCCACCCAAGCAGCCCTCAGCTCAGGTCTTGATCTCACAGTGGTGAGTTCAACCCCCCACGCTGGGTTCTGTGCAGGCTGTGAAACCTACTTGGGGAAAAAAAAAAAAAAAAGGAGTAAAGTACTGACACATGCTACAACACGGATGAACCTTGAAAACATTATGCTAAGTGAAAGACCAAACACCAAAGACCACATACTGTATCACTCCACATATGTGAAATTTCCCAAATAAGCAAATCCATAGAGACAGGAGTAGATTAGTCCAAGAAATAGAGAATGAGCAGTGACTATTGATGAGTACGGGGTTTCTTCTTGGGTAATTCAATTGTTCTGGAACCAGATGGTGGTGACAGTTTCAAAACTCTGTGAATATACTAAAACCATCAATTGTATACCTTGAAAGGGTGAATTTTATGGTATATGAATGACATCTCAATAAAGATTATACTCCCTGATAAGTTCATGGAGAACAGCCATTCTCTGACACTAGTAAATGATCTTTCTGTACAAACTGAGGACCCTGAGGATGACTAGGGCTAGAAAGTAGCCCTTATCACATTCTCTGGAGGTGACAAGGAGCCACAGACCATAGCTTGAGGAGCCCCGCTTGGGGAGTTGTATCTTACTCCTATCCATTATGCACCCCTCCCATCCAGAGAAACTACCAATAAGTTTCTCTGGCAAAAGACTCTAAATACACTGTTCTTCTATATAAGAAGTTGATAATTAATGATCTACCTTATTGAATTAAAATTCCACAAAGTAATATAGTCCTAAAATTATGCCTGCACTCTTTCCTGACGATTCCAGAAGCATATAGGCAAGGACTGAAGGAGATCACGGAAGAATGAAAGCAGCGGTTTCTTGACAGGGCTATTTTCCCCTTTTCCTTCTCTCTCTCTCTCTCCTCTTCCATTTCCTCCTCCTCCGCTCCCTTCTTCTGTTCCTTTATTGTTCTTAAGTTCGCACAATAATAATTATATAACTTTGTCCTCTAATACATTTTCCAATTTTATAATTACATCTTTTGTCTGGGTTAAAACCTCAGTAGACATCATTTGAAATCATTATTTTTACTTTTATTTATTTTTTTGAAAGTTTATTTACTTATTTTGAGAATGAGAGAGAGTGAGGGAGGGGCAGAGAGACAGGGAGAGAGAGTCCCAAACAGGCTTCTCAATGTCAACACAGAGCCCCACACAGGGCTCAACTTTGAACTGTGAGATCATGACCTGAGCCAAAATCAAGAGTTGGATGCTCAACCAACTGAACCACCCAGGTGCAACATTTTTTAATGGACAGATATATTATTACTTTTAATGGACAGATATAGGGACACCTGGGTGGCTCAGTTGGTTGAGTGTCTGACTTTGGCTCAGGTCATGAACTTGCGGTTTGCGAGTTCGAGCCCCATGTTGGGCTCTGTGCTGACAGCTCAGAGCCTGGAGCCTGCTTTGGATTCTGTGTTGCCTTCTCTCTCTGCCCCTCCCCAACTTGTGCTCTGTCTCTCTCCATCTCTCAAAAATAAATCAACGTTAAAAAAGTTAAAAATAAATGGACAGATGTAGTTAAATGCTAAAGAATCCCCCTCATTTTTATTATTAACATGTGCTCACACTTCCTATACACCAACCACAGAAGATGTCATTTGACTGAAGGAAGACAACACATCCTTCCTTTCCCAGGCTTTCAGGGCACACTTGAATGTTTTCTAACGGTCTATTGTTAAACCCAGACTTAGTAAGAAAAAGAAATATTTCTTCTATCAGTGGCCTTACGAAGTAGTGCAAATTACTGCAGTTGGTTTATAAGCTAGATTTCTATTTGCTCTATAATTCACGTTGAGGGACCAAAGTCACAAGTTTAGTTTCAGGTCCTTCTAGTCGTAGTTGTTATTCACATTAGTAGGAAATGTGGTTTTTAAAAAAGAAAAAAACTGAGGCGCCTGGATGGCTTAGTTGGTTAAGTGTCCGACTTCAGCTCAGGTTATGATCTCGTGGTCAGTGAGTTTGAGCCCCACATCGGGCTCTGTGCAGACAGCTCAGAGCCTGGAGCCTGCTTTGGATTCTGTGTCTCCCTCTCTGTCCGCCCCTTCCCCACTTATGCTCTGTCTCTCTCAGTCTCTCAAAAATGAATAAACTTCAAAAATTTTTTTTAAAATAAAACAGAAAAAAGAGAGAAAGCAAAACCTCAATAGCAACAAAAAAGAACTTAGAACTTGGTCATTTTCCTATCCCTGCATGTCCCACTATTAAAAGGTTGGACTAAACCAAAACTTGTCTCCATCTAACTTCCAAACTCGAAGGTCATATTTATGACTCTGACATTTCCCAGAACAAGTGTAATCCCTTTTCTTCCTGATTACTTTTCAGGTACCTGGAGATAACTATTACACCCCTAATTCATCCATCTTTCATTTCACAAACACTTTGCACCAGAAGTTCCCAGTTCCTGGAATGCGCACCCCCAAATCTCCATACGCTGCTTCCTTCTCAACTCAGAACTCAGTTCAACTCCTGTGTCACCTTTACAGAGAGATCTTTCCTTGTCATTCTAGTTAAAGTAGACCCTTCTTAGTCATTCTTCACCTATTTTGCATTATTGTCCTTTTATCACTTACCATTTTCTAAACTTATCCTATTTGTTCATGTGTTTTACTGCCTCCTTCCCTCAACTAGAATGTGAGCTTCATGGCATCTGGGAGCTTCTCTGTCATTCACTCAGTTTCTAATGGAACTGTATGTGCAAAATAACCCAACCATCTCACTCCTAGGTATTTAACCAAAAGAAATGAAAACATCTATCAACAGAAACTTGTAACATCTGTGTTCATAGCAGCTTTTTTCATAATAGCCCCAAACTGGAAACCTACATGTTCCCAAACAGATGAATGAGAAGCAAATCAGGTGGTACATCCATACAAGGGAATGCTACTCAACAATGAACTACTGATAGATGCAGCGAGATGTGTGAACCTCAAAATCTTCATGCTGAGTTAAAGAAGCCAGTCACAGGAGATGTCCTTTTCTATTCCATTTACTATATGCAATCCTAGAATATCTTCATTAATCTGTAGTGACAGGAAGTAGATCAGTGATTGCCTGGCCTTGGGATAAAGGGATAATGGACTACAAAGAAGGGTGAAAAATCTTTCTGGGGTAATGAAAATGTTCCCGTCTTTAACGTGCCAGTGCTTTCGTGGATATATACAAACATCAAAACTCACCAAATTATATACTTTAAATGGATGCACTTTATTATACAGAGGTGCCTGGGTGGCTCAGTTGGTTGAGTGTCTGACTCCTGGTTTCAGCTCAGGTCATGATCTCATGGTTCATGGGTTCAAGTCCTGCATCAGGCCCTGCACTGACAGCATGGAACCTGCTTGGAATTCTCTCTCTCTCTGCCCCTCAAAATAAATTTAAAAAAATAAATGGATGTACCCTTTTATAAATAAATTATATTCCAACTAAGCTGATAAAAACAATTTTTGTTCAGTGAATGCCTTTTTCCCCTGGGAAATTATTTCGGCCTCATCTGGCAAGGTTTGGAGATTCTCATTGCCCTCATCATCATCTTCTGAACACACTCCAGGTAGCTCAAGTTCCTCCAAAGGTGGTCCCCAGAACTGGAACCAATACTGTAGATGTGGTTTGGGCAAATTAGAGACACTGGGTCTCTGTTGCCTCTACCTTTTTACTATATATTCATATCAGCCAGTGCTATTTTCAGACTTGCTTTTCTATCTCATGTATACTATTTCAGTCAGCCTGAATGTTCTACTTCTGTCAATGCAACTTATATTTTTGTGGAACTTTCTGGCAGTCTACTTAACACTGATGACTGACAATGGGTTTGTTTCTTGGGTTGTTTCTCAACTATAGAACCACATCTCCCTTATGTTTTTTCATTTATTTTTTTTTTCATTTTTTTTTAACGTTTATTTATTTTTGAGACAGAGAGAGGGCATGAACGGGGGAGGGGCAGAGAGAGAGGGAGACACAGAATCTGAAACAGGCTCCAGGCTCTGAGCAGTCAGCACAGACCCCGACGCGGGGCTCGAACTCACGGACCACGAGATCATGACCTGAGCCGAAGTCGGACGCTTAACCGACTGAGCCACCCAGGCGCCCCTCATTTATTTTTTTTTTAACTTAAGTAATCTCTATGCCCAACATGGGATTGGAACTCATGACCCCAAGATCAGGAGTTGATGGGGACCCTGGATGGCTCAGTCAGTTAAGCGTCCAACTTCCACTCAGATCATGATCTCGCAGTTCATGAGTTCTAGCCCCACATCAGTTGGGCTCTGCACTTAGGATTCTTTCTCTCTTTGCCCCTCCCTTGCTGGCACAGGCCCTCTCTCTCTCAAAAACAAATAAATAAAACATTTTTAAAAGTTAAAAAAAAAGTTGCATGCTCTACCAACCAAGACAGCCAGGCACCCCTATCCTAACTATATTTGTATTTTCCCCCCTTGGTATGGAATTTCTCACTTATCTTACTAAATTTCTCCTTTTGGCTTCAGTCAAAATATATTTTTTAGCCAATATATTTTCTAGCCCAAGATACTTTATAATTATGTCATCTAATATTCTCCTTGCTTTATGTCATCCACAAATTTAGTAAGTGTGTCACTTTGTCATCATTCAAGTGGAAAGTAAAACTGTTTAGGAGACAAAGGCCAAGGACAGAGCCCTGTGGCTTGCCAATAAAGATTTCCTTTGCAGATGCCACAGATTTATTCATCATTCATCAATATTTTTTGTGTACAGTAGCCCTTCAAATTGCTATGAAGCAGCCTAAATGTGTTAGTTATATCACATTTCACCATTTGATTCACAAGAATACTTGGAGAGATTTAAATGTTTTGTTGAGGATCCACTAGACTAGAAATTAGAAGACAGCTTTCTCTTTGGTAATTAGAAAAATGACTTGGTTTTTCTTTTTTATAATTAGGGAAAAAAATCAAACCTGTATTTTAAGAAAAATGCTTTTTAAATTCTAACTATATATAATGAAGGCAGCTGCAAAATAATCATACTTGGTACATGTGGAGTGAATGATTACTCCCCTATCTACCATGCAAGGTCAGTTGACCCTTGAACATCACAGTTCTGAACTGCTCGGGTCCACTTATGCATGGATTTTTAAAAAAAAAATTTTAACGTTTATTCATCTTTGAGAGACAGAGAGAGACAGAGCATGAGCAGGGAAGGGGTAGAGAGAGGGAGACACAGAATCTGAAGCAGGCTCCTGGCTCCCAGCTGTCAGCACAGAGCTTGACGCGGGGCTCAAACTCACAAACTGTGAGATCACGACCTGAGCCAAAGTCGGACGCTCAACCGACTGAGCCATCCAGGCGCCCCACACATGGATTTTTTTTTTTATAAACACAGGACAGTGTTATAAATGTATTTTCTCTTATGATTTTCTTAATAATGTTTTCTTTTTCCTTTACTTTATTATAAGAACATGGCATTTAATACATATAACATACAAAATATGTGTTAATTGTTACCAGTAAGACTTCTGGTCAACAGTAGCTATCAGTAGCTAAGGTTTGGGGAGCTCAAATATTAGACATGGATTTCTTACTGCACAGGAGGGGGATTCCCCTAACCCCTGTGTTGTTCAAGAGTCAACTCTTTTCCAAAAATAAAGGGGATTGGGCCCCAGGGTGGCTCAGTCGGTTGAGTTTCTGACTTCAGCTCAGGTCATAATCTTGCATTTGGTGACTTTGAGCCCCACGTTGGGCTCGTTGCTGTCAGTACAGATCCCGCTTCAAGATCCTCTGTCTCCCTCTCTCTGCCCCTCCCCTGCTTGCACTCTCAAAAATAAATAAACATTTTTTAAAAAGGTTGGGGAGAACGGTTGACACTCTTAGTCCCCACAGAACCCAGGCTGGCTCCCAGCATTGACTATCTCCATTTCTGCATAAGAGCTCATAAGCCACCTACATGATTCTTCCCCAAATGTTACCAAGGCCAGTTCTAGAAGATAACTACCTCTACCCAATGCCACAACTCCCCACAATTCCTCTGAGATTAACTGATTGTCCCTGTCTGGGATTGAGATTCCAAATCATTTCAATCAGCCAAGAGCTTTCCATACCCATGCTTAACCCCCCTTGATGTCACAAGGATTACTCTCTGGAACTCTGCCTCTCAACCATGATGGCTTTACTCCTCTCATATTCAAGCATGGAAATAACGTAAGAATTCTGTCAGCTAGTATCATACCACCTGCCTTATTAGGCACTTAAAAATTCTTTCATACTACCGCCACAACAAAACAAAACCTCATTTGTTTCCTTTGTATTTCTGGGGAAAATGCTGGGAACTAACCACTCCAACATTACTCTTAGAAAACCATACTACTAAATGGTGCTGCCCATCATTTTATGCTCTCTTTAACTGGGTCCTTGTCCTTTTCATTTTTTAAAGTTTATTTATTTTGGGAGCAAGAGAGAGAACGAGCAGGGGAGGGGCAGAGAGAGGAGAGTGAGAATACCAAGCAGGCTCTGCATTGTCAGCACAGAGCCCAACACAGGGCTCAAACTCACAAACCATGAGGTTGCGACCTGAACAGAAATCAAGAGTCAGACGCTTGACTGAGGCACCCAGGCACCCCAGATTCCTGACCTTTTAAACCTCAGCTGAGCTCTCAGCATCAGGAGTCAGTTTCTTTTAATGCCACAACTTTCCCCAAACCCCACACTGCACTGCCTCCCTCCCATGTATTCTAGTCAGAATTCTTTTAAGGAGCTCCCATGCCATTTGGGCTTTATTGATTTTTCAAGATTCCATCTAATCCTTCCCTAAGGTCCCCTTATATGGAGAAAGGTGCTGGGGGTAAAACTCAAAACACATTTGTGACCTGGGCTAGCTTTAAGTGATGAGCTAAATGGATGGAAATGGGGCCTAATGGGGACAATGAATTCTCATGCTCTTTCCTCCAGGGTCATAAACCTGAAAGCTGCCTCTGAGAGGCTGAACCAGACATGCTGTCACAGGTTGTCATCTAAAGTGAGGTCTGTTTAGGTCCCCTTGCCATCTGCTCTGTCAGAGGACTCTGGGGAACTAGCTAAGGGACTGAGGTAGTAATTTCCTCAAGTTGATGAATGTGAATCTTCCAATCTATTTCAAATGCACCTACTAGTTTGCACTTTGCTTCCAAGAACCCCTGCGCTCACTTCCAGCATTCTGAGATGGACAGAGGGGTTACCTGAACAAGGCCTGGCTTCAAGCCCCTTACCCTGATCAGGCATCCAGACGTGGTGCCTCTGCAGCTGAATGGGAGGGTGTGCCTCCCAGAGCCAACACCCGCCACTCTGCTTCTTGCTGAGCCCTCAGAACCCTGGCTTTCAGTTTGAAGAACCAATCCAAACCCAGTAAAGTTCAGGGGCTTTCATCTTTGCTCGGCAAAAATGCTAACTGCTGAGTTCTACAAGCTTTGTCATTTCCCCATGATCTGCCATCTTTCATACAAGCCCCAACCCTGCTCAGCAGGAGCTTGTGGTGCCAGCCATTTCTCCCGTATTTGGAACCCATTTTCTGATGCCCTAGAGTGGGTGTGAAGGTGGAGGTGGGCGGGAAATGGATTTGGGGAGGGAGGAGGGAAAGTTGTTTAAAAGAACAAAAATTGATTTAAAATGCATATGTTATCTAAAAAGAAAGGCTTACCTTATATTTTCCCCTTATTTTAAAACTCTTTCCCAAAGAGCTTTCAAATGGAAAAAGTGCAAATGGCTCCAATTCAACCTAAGCACAGTTAAATCCTAACATGGGCCACTCTGGGTGATACAGGAAACATAGTGACAGTTTTGCTATTTTTAAACTTGAATTCAAGTTGTTGGTTTAAGAGAAAAACAATATACATTTAAAAGCAAGTTGACTTTGTCACAGCTAGTATAAACCTCAAGCCAGTGAGCCCATTTTACCTCCTGGTCCATAGTAACTTATTTCAATGAATGTGTAGAGTATTATTCATATATATTTCATTATATACATAATGAAATTGTGTAAAACATTATTCAATTGTGTAGAATGTATGGTAGGATACATTTGCCTTTAATGCGGCTTGGGGATATTTTGACCATGTTGATGATCTTAAAAATACTGTTGATATAATGAAGACCCTGTATATTTATTTGCAGGCGCTGAATTTTATGATGGACAAAGCACCAATAACTGAAATTCAGTTTATTATTATTTTTAGGAATTTTTAATGTTTATTTTTCAGAGAGACAGAGAGCAAGCAGGGGAGGGGCAGAGGGAGAGACACACGCGCAATCCAAAGCAGGCTCCATCCAGGCTCTGAGCCGTCAGCACAGAGCCCGACGCAGAGCTCGATCCATGAACCACATGATCATGACCTGAGCCTAAGTCTGACATTCAACCGAATGAGCCACCCAGGTGCCCCTGAAATTCGGTTTAAAAACAAGCCTTTCCTTGGTCAAATGTTAGCAATAGTTTTAACTTCTTGCATTATAAATAAAGCTTTTCTCCCGGCCCCACATGGGGGTTCAGAAGAAGCTAGGTAATCAGATAACTGAAAACTGACTTGGGGTGAATTATTTTCTTCCTTTCCTGAGTAATAACATCTCTACTTTGGATTATGTTCAATACCAAGAAAACAAATAGAAGCATTTAGGTTATAAAAAGGAACCAAATTTCATGAAATTATATATAGCTTGGTATCAGTATTAACAACCTAGAAAAAAGAATTTGGTATTAAAAAAAAAATTCTTCATCTACCAAAATCCAAAGTGTTAAGTAAAACTTGGTTAAGTAAAAACGAAGTAAGACAGGCAGTTTACCACCTCTCCAATTTATGTATGCTGTGTCCTACATTCAAGGACAAGTGGAAATTAAAGTGTACTTTCCACAGAAATGGTGATATAAATGGTGGATCAAGGGTTCCAGATGGCTCAACAACTACGACAAAGATTCCTAAAAAAAAAAGAGAAAGAGAAAAAAAGGCTTCCAACTACATTTCAGTAATACTATATACTTCTCTTACTGAACAGGATGCAAATACTTACTAGACACTCTATAATCTGAGATAAAAATTACATAAGAGAGGCACCTGGATGGCTAAGTCATTAAGCATCCATCTTTTGCTCAGGTCATGATCTTGCAGTCCATGGGTTCAAGCCCCGCATTGGGCTCTGTGCTGACAGCTCAGAGCCTGGAGCCTGCTTCATATTCTGTGACTCCCCCTCTCTCTGTCCTTCCCCTGCTCATGCTCTCTCTCAAAAATAAAACATTAAAAAAAAATTACATAGGAAACAAAAGGATGCATTACCAAATCTCGAAAATGTTTTAAACACTCCAAGATAATGACCCACATACCAAAAATGTGGCCATCTGTACATTAAAATCAGTTGAATTGCTGGGATAGAGGTCAACGTATGACAGGATCCTTCCTGTAGGTGGCTAATGTGACCCATTGCTTTGCTGCATCACAATTACCCAAAGTGTCAGTAGCTGGAAGTCGGGGGTCAGGCACTGGGGAAGAACTCTGCATTCACTATTTCTGATGCCCCTTTCATGACTCCCCTTCTCCCCACCTATTATCCATTTACTTATAGATGGCTGGATATGAATTATTTTAACTTTTTCTCCCCATTCAGACGTAAAATATAAAATGTAAACATCTGCTTCAGATCTAAAACTCTATGGTCTTTGGTTAAATGTATAATCAAGCAATAAGTGTAAGTGAATAATAACAGCTCCTTTCTTATGAGAGGTATCAGCCATCTGGAAAGGGAAGGGGAGAGGGAAGGCCAAGGAATAGGTTTACAAGGGAAAATATATGGAAGGTAAAACTGAGGCTCTAGCTTTGGCTTAGTATCAGCAAACTCCCATAAATGTACACACAGGCCCCTGACATGGAATCAAAAACAAAACATTTCCACTTCCTAGAACAATGATAGTTTATAGAGGTTTGTGTTTTTACAACATGGTAGGTTTGCACTTGCATGAAGGAGCTTCTTTACCAGGAACCTAAATTCGACATTTAAGGAAAACAAGTATGCAACACTAGGAGGAGGAAGTGGACAGTTTCTTCCCATTTCCTAGGCACAAGGCCCATCTTGAAGAAAATTTCAAAACAAGCTGTTTGGCTTTGGCTTATTCCCACTTGCTGGGCAAACACCCAGGGCCTTTATGTGACCTTTAGCTACCCAGGGCTACTCAGTACCTAAAGTGCTCTCTGTCTCAAAACTTACCCATTCTCTCCTCTCTCACTTCTAGCCCTACTAACACTGCCTTTCTTTCACAGGAGTGGGGATAGGGCTTAGTGGCAGAATCTCTTCAGATAACCAATAGTACAACCTAAAATTAGTATTATACTGTATGTATGTAAATGAACTGGAATTTAAATAAAAACTTGAAACAAAAAAACCCAATAGTATGGTAATATGTCAATGATCAGGTACCGGACATGCTCTTAGAGAAATGTTTTAAGACGCAAAGTTAAAAATCTCAAATGAATCTCAAACAGGCAAAATAAAATAACAGAAAGGTAAAAAAACAAAAGTCAGACTGTAGGTCTGTGCTGGAAGATGGGGTTAACTTTCCAGGTAGTTCATACTGAGCATGTATACAGTTCCTTTGGGCCAATTCTACTTTCCATGGCTTCCTCCCTTTATTGAAAGCTTAATCCAGAAATTCTTTAAAATACCAATCCTTGTTCTGGAGATCCCTCCTCACCTACCAATCCAATGAGACAGGAGACTTTGCAGGAGGGGGGGTGGGTAGAGGGCAAAGGGAATACCATAACATTCAAAGAAAATGCCCACTAGGATAAGTCTCAAGTAAGAGGCTTGGGATGCTTGGGTGGCTCAGTTGGTTGCGCATCTGATTCTTATTTCAGTTTGGGTCATGATCTCGCAGTTCATGGGTTTGAGCACCACATGGGGTTCTGTGTTGGCAGTGCAGGGCCTGCTTGGGATTGTTCTTCCCGCCCTTTATGCCCCTCCCCCACGCACATGCTTTCTCTCTCCCTCTCAAAACTAAACGAACATTAAAAAAAATATTTAAAAGGGGGCAGCTGGGTGGCTCAGTTGGTTGAGCATCTGACTCTTGATTTCGGCTCAGGTCATGATCTCACGGTTTGTGGGTTCGAGCCCTGCATCAGGCTCCGCACTGACAGTGCACAGCCTGCTTGGAATTCTCTCTCTCTTCCTCTCTCTCTCTGCCCCTTCTCTACTTGTGCTCTTTCAAAATAAATTTTAAAAAATTTAAAATATATATATATATATATATATATATATATATATATATATAAAGAGGCTTACTTTCAACCTAATTCATAATATTTTTAAGTTTAGGTAAATTTATATATAGTTTAGGTAAATTACCATGTTATAAAAATATACAATAAAATCTTGTAAGAAACTCTGAAATGACTGATGCTTGATAACTCTATTAGGTAAACAGACTACAATAACACTGCAGTTATTGGCTAGTTCCATCAATTTTTTTTAATTCTCTTTGATTTTTTCTCCTGGTCTTCTGTTATCCTTTCTGCAGGTCGCTTCTTCAACCCCTTCATTTTCCTGGTTTGTAGTTTGCTTAGGTCTTGCTTCTGCATATGAATCCTTCCATAAGTTGTGCCAAAAGTGTCATGGGAGACATTTTTCTTCTTCTTTGGCTATGAAACAAGAATATACATATATATATACATATATACATATATATATAGGTAATGGTCTCTACTACCATAAACTGGTAAAAATCTAGTGTACAACAAAGGTCTTACTAACAATTTCCATTCGTGAGCTCCTACTCAATAATATAGTCTATAAGCCTACAGACTTTTCTTCCCAAACTTAAGTACATACAAATCACTTAAGGATCTTGTTAAAATGCATATTATAATTCAAAAGGCCTAGGGACCTGAGACTCAGCATTTCTAACAACTCCCAGGTAAACTGTCAGACAACATTTGAAAAGCAATACTATAGACTACACTAACCATTGTCATCCAGTGAGAGAATTTCCTGTGTTTAGCTTAAGGAATTGTGACTATCTAGTCAATCTTTATTGGCATTCCAGAGAAGCCATTTCTACTTGTTTTTCAAAACCATTCGAAAGTCAAAACACATTTTAAACAATATGAGTTACACATCCTGTGCTCTAAATCCTCCATCTCCACAACGCCCCACACAATTCTTTCTTGCTGAAAACTGGCAGTCTTGGCTACCAGAAAGCTCTCAGCCATAGTTGATGCATGGTTTCTACAGCTCTTTTATTATCCTTTATGGTTGGCTTATGTGCTTCTTCCTCCTTTTCTTTGTTCTGAGAGTCTAATTTTATCTATTTCATCGATCTCTTTCTGTATGTTCTTTAATGTACTATGCTGCTAATCTCTTTTGGAAAGAAGAGTGGAATATACAAATAAATATGGCACCAATCTGCAAGTTATAAACCTTGAGGGCTTTTGGCACTTTCATAGATAATTTGTAAAGATCATCTGACGCCAGATGTGTCCTCCTCAGAACCAGATCCAATGAGGGCCCCATCTCTTCCAATTCAATCCTTGGTGTTTTACAACCAGACTTCTTCAACAGCAACCTTTGTGAAATAGAAAAAAAAAAAAAAAGAAAGAAAGAAAGAAAAATGTTGCTTTGACTTTGATGGAATCCTTATCCCCTCAAATATTTTTGTTCAAGAGAACTACAGTTCCATAAAATGACACCGTCTTTAGGAGGCTAAACTTCTTTTTTTAAATGTTTTTATTTATTTTTAAGACAGAGAGAGACAGAGCATGAGCAGGGGAGGGGCAGAGAGAGAGGGAGACACAGAATCGGAAGCAAGCTCCAGGGTCTGAACTGTCAGCACAGAGCTCGATGCGGGCCTCGAACCCACGGAGTGTGAGACCATGACCTGAGCCAAAGTCAGATGCCCAGCCAACTGAGACACTCAGGTGCCTCTAGGAGCCTAAACTTCTTAAATGCTTTACACATTTAGGCCAAGTATATTCTTTGGCTTGCTGGTTTTTAAAAATCAAACACAAAAGTATACAATACTGTTGAGAAACAGCAAGTGAGACAGACAACTGTTTTAAGAAATGGAATCCTTTGATTTGACTTCTTCATCTTACTTACAGATTTACATAATTACAAAAACATTTTCAGTTGGCCCTTTGAAATGTTATGCTTACATGATTAACAATTCTTATTTCTTTAATGTTTATTTTTGAGACAGAAAGACAGACAGGGCATGAGTGGGGGAGAGGCTGAGAGAGATGGAGACACAGAATCCAAAGCAGGCTCCAGGCTCTGAGCTGTCAGCACACAGCCTGATGTGGGGCTCGAACCTACAAACTGTGAGATCATGATCTGAGCTAAACTCAGACGCTCAACCAAATGAGCCACCCAGGTGCCCCAACAATTCTTATTTCTTTAAAGATCCATTCAGAATCCACTTTTGTCCATAGTACAGACATTTACTGATCTCCATACACTGGAATGAATTTTAAAAGCTTAATATAACAAAACCACAACTTTCTAGATAACATATGTCCAAATAGCTATGGATGTGGAAACAGATGAGGAATGTGGAAACCGGAGGAAGGGAGACTAACAAATTCTTTTTGAGTCACAGAACAGTCAAGAACAGCTCAAAGACCCGGCAATTATTTGAGCTGACTCAATTTGTTATAGTGGCCAGATCTCCACATGGACTAAAAGAACTGAATGAAAACAATATTTATAAAAGGTCAAACTTTTCACACCAAAGGTGGAATGAGAGAGAGACAACAAATGACATGAGAGAAGAGAAAGAACGTTAAGAGTAGAGTACAGTAAGGAATACCCAAGAGCAAGAAAACACCAGGAAGCAGAAGTGAATGTGCATAATAAGCTCATTAACAGCCCTTTGGGCCCTAAACGCGTCACATGCAGACAGTCCACCCATGGGAGGTACATCCACTAGCTGCAAGAAGAGTCATAATGATAGATATGCTGTTATCAGATAGTTATTTATACCCAATTGAACAAGACAAAAAGAAAACAAAACAAACACCAGCCTAGGATATGTCAAAAGCAGAAGTAAAAAAAAAAAAAAAAAAGCTCCAATAACAGTACAAGGTAACATGAATATTTTATGGGACTTGAAGGGAGCAAGCAGAGAGAAAAAAAAGCCAAAACAGGAGCCTTCAGGCCACTCTCTGCATACTGGTTCCAGTAGGAGAGAGTTGAGAGAATGCCTGCCTCAGGCCCACTGTGGGGAAAATACTTTTAGAAACTAAATGGTGATATCAGGGCATCTTCCATAAAAGCTAATTCAGGGGCGCCTGGGTGGCGCAGTCGGTTAAGCGTCCGACTTCAGCCAGGTCACGATCTCGCGGTCCGTGAGTTCGAGCCCCGCGTCAGGCTCTGGGCTGATGGCTCGGAGCCTGGAGCCTGTTTCCGATTCTGTGTCTCCCTCTCTCTCTGCCCCTCCCCCGTTCATGCTCTGTCTCTCTCTGTCCCAAAAATAAATAAACGTTGAAAATAAATAAATAAATAAATAAATAAAAGCTAATTCAAAGCATATGGTGGCAGTGACCATTTGACTCAGTTCTAACACACATACTTCTGCTTTTGCATCCACACTTTCAGTACCTCCAATAAAGGATATTTAAAGCTGAACTCCCATCAAAATATCTTGATTAATGTCTTGTGTTCAGCAGACTATTTAAGACATCAGGGACATTGTATATATAAAAATGTCAAACTAAAAATGTTTCTACCACTTAAAATGCTGATTTTCAGCTCAATGGAAGAGTTGTAGATCTAGAACAGCTCCTGGCATGCCTGACGGATTCACGTTACCCAAGTACCTTTTAATTTATGAAAGTGTCCTCCTAACAGAGTAACCTTTTGAGTGGTGTATATAATTAAGATTTTCTACATAACTACATGTATATATATAACTACATGTGTTGCCATTTACCAAAGAATTAAGTTACAGTGCCATACTGTCTGTATAGATGATCTTATCTGAATTACTTCACTGAGCAGGTTTACTGGCACATCAAACGGACAGAAATAGAAGAAAACTTTCTCCAGATATCAGTTTTCTACATATGGTTGCTGGTGATAGACCTTTAATCCTTTCTCTTTGTTAAACTTTTTATTTTTTAATATTTTTTATAGTTTGTTTTGAGAGAGAGGGCATGAGAGAGAGAGAGAATCTCAAGCAGGCTCCACGCAGCATGGAGCCCAATGTGGGGCTTGAACTCACAAACCACGAGATCAGGACGTGAGCTGAAGTCAGACACTTATTTGACTGAGCCACCCTGGCGTCCCAACTTGATTAAACTTTTAACAATGAAATCTAGAATCTAAAATGATTGAGGAAATGTATTAATAGAGAATTTATAAATGATTTTTATAATCACACTAAGCAAAAAGAAGAGACTGACACTGACCCATTAAAAACACAACTGAAACCCTTTTCCTTCACCCCCGTTCTATTATTCATCTCACACTTTTTTTATTTTTTTAAAGATAGACATTTCAATTCTAGGCCATCATGTCTCCAGCCAAATACCTACGCCAAGAAGTGTTATACCAATATGCCTATTAACTCCATCTCAGATCCTAACCTCAAGCTTTGTTTTGTTTTGGCTCCCTGTAATCAAAAGTGATATTCAATTCCGCAAGGTTATATACTATAAGACACAAAGACAACCCAGCTCCTTTGCTTTCAGATGGGCTCAAGCTATAAGATATGTTGATGGGTAATTTCTGTATATTTTAAAATACTGTTTGCCTATTTCTTGAGAAAGACTGCCATTACCACTTTTGTTCAAGTTTAATTTCTTTACTTTTCTCCCTTCCATATCCCTCTCTTCTGCTGATATTGTTTTCTTGCCTATAATGTTGTTTGCTTTTTAAGGTATGCTAATACTTCGTTTTGCATGTTTCTCCCCATAAAACCTTACAAATGCCATCGTAAAGGCAAATGTGGCAGTTACTAAAAATTTTTATATTCAGAACTTTAACTTTCTAAGTGAATAAAATTCTCCAAGGAATACAAATGATCACTCACATATGAGGAATTAATTACTATACAATATACAGGAAGAGGCCAGTAACAATATGATTTATTCCCCCAAAAGGTCAGATCAAAGGTTATATTAACACAATTTCATGTTTACACTTCCTTTCATTCAAGAAACTCTAAGCCATTTTATAAAATTAACCTTATTAATCTTCACAAGTAATGTGTGGTAATGTTAACTATTACCTTGTACCAACTGTTCCAGGTAAAAGCAAAGGCAGGACACAGAAGTGTAGCTTGCAAGAATGACTAAGGAACCACACGAAGTCAGGCACACTTCTCTGGCATATTCCCACCTCTACCTGCAACTCTTTCCCTCTTATAAAGGAATTACTGTTGATCACAGAGGGGCTGCAGAATTACCGAAATAGCATCGCTACATTTTGCAAAGGAAAGGCCCGGAGAAGTGCTCTGCCTAAGTCATGTGGCTAATGCCTGGCCCTGAGCCAAGTCACTAGGCTCAGAGGTGATGTTCATTCCTCAGACCACTTCTTTCTTCCTCTCCCAAGTGGGGCACAGCCCCTGCAGGCTAAACTAAGCTAGTGATTTTTTTTCTCCACTAGCATCTTGCTCTCAATCACACAATACTTTTTTTTTTTTTTTTTAAAGATCTTATTTTTAAGCAATCTCTACACCCAACATGGGACTCGAACTCACAACTCCGAGATCAAGAGCTGTATGCTCCACTGACTCAGCCAGGCAGGCACCCACAGTCTATTTTCTATTTTAAATCAACAGCTAACAGGTATTACAGGGCCTATACAAAATACCTGGGGTTAAAAGTTTACTCTAGGGTCTCTGATCTGAAAAATTCAAGCCTTTTTTTTTTTCCACTAAGGGATGGAAATGGTTATGCCATGCTAACCTAACAGTGATTCCAGTTAATTCTTCTTAAAGTAAGTGGATGGGTAGATATGTGTAGTTACACTGCTAATTTATCCATGTTTCGAAGTCTGATTTACTAATTTTCTGACCATTTTATTATCTCTGCATTTCTTTCTTTACAAATTAATCTTTCTCTTCACTAAATATAAGTTCTGATATAAGTGAATACTTTCTTTGAAACTATTTACAATGAAAGAGTTTTAGATTACTGTTACCCATTTTTCATCCTCAAAGATTTTGATCTTTATATTTTTAGCTCCTTTATGTCCCTAGGGCCTGCTTAACACAAGTTTCCAAAAAGATTCTTTTTATTTAGTGATTTTTCATCTTTCTTGTTCTATAAATTGGAGCCATCTACTTTATAATATATTCTTCATAGCCCCAAAGTTGGGAAATTCCAACACATTTAAGGGGCTTTCAATCTCAACCAGCTAAAAATGATTATAAAATCCCTAACTACATCTTGCAATCATGTAGATATTTTACTGCATTTTCCCTATTATTATTATCTAAACAAAAGGAAAATAGAAGAACAGAAATGATGACACCAAACGTATAGTGAGAAGAATGGAGTTATCTCTGACTCAATACAATTGAGACAAAGATGTAAATTATTAACAAAAAAGGTGAATATTTACTTTCATTTGGATGTTCATTGATACAAGCTAGTCAACCAGGTATTTCATGATGAAGGAAAAAAACCAAAATGAGGGGTGCCTGGCTGGCTCATCAGTAGAGCATATGACTCTTGCTTTCAGGGTCATGAGTTCAAGCCCCACGTTGTGGGTACAGTTTACTTAAAAAAAAAAAAAAAAAAAAAAATTAAACCATGGATGAAATGCTGAAGTCCCCAAGTGGCTGCACATATAGCACAAATGCACACAAGTCACTGTCAACACTGAACTGTCAGTGGCTCTCAGGCTGCACTTCCATACCATAGCTCAAAAACGGGCATCGGTCTGACTTTCATGTACAAAGGAAGGCAGCTTGTGGAAGTCAATATATTCTCTAGGCAAGTGTGGGCTTGATCAGCCAGGGCCAACACTGTTATAAATAAGAAAAAAAATCATGCTTATCTCAAAAGACACAATTGTAGCATGTCATTAAGCTTTTTAATGAAAACAAAATCAGAGCATTAGGATTCATATTTATATTGTGGTAGGGGTAGAAGGGCTAGGCTGAAGAAGGTAAAACAGCCACTGAATGTGCTCATTCCATTCAGACTCCAGTTTTTAGGCTCAGAAGACTCAGAGTTTTGAGATTTGCTTTGGCTGGTCTAAGACTTGTGACTCGGTGTTCTAAATCCAGTCAAAAAAAAGGAGATATTGCACAATGAATTAGTGTTCTAAGCTCGGAGGACTGCAGCACCAGATGCTCTGGGGCCCTGGAAAAGCAGGGTTTCAGAGGCAGACGTGAGCAGGGGGATGACACATCTGAGGATCAGCACAGAGCTGCTGTGCCTGCCACTGCTTGTCTGCCCACTCTCCAGACAAACTTTGGACCAAACGCCAATTCTAAGTTCGAACTCTATAAAAGTCACACTAAAGTGCTGTAGCCCTGGATTCAAGAGTATACTAACAAATGCACTCACTTGTAGCTTCGAAAGTAAATCTTCCCATTCAGTGCAGTGAAGTGCAGAACATACTCTAAACCAGCCAGGCGGATATTTGATACTGTGGGGCCTCTGAAGAAATCTAAAAACAAATTTTAGGTTGTTAAAAAAACAAAAAACTAACATGTTTTTAAATTCAGTTACAGAGAGCTGGACTGTCGATGCTCCATTTCGTACCACTGCTCACAAAAAAAGATAAAAAGGTGGCACAAAAACTGGTCCCCGAACAATGTCTGAGACTCTCATCCCTTTACCATTTAAGCTCATGACTATTGTTCCGTGTTTAGCTCACTAAACCATGTAATTTTTCAGTTGTGAAGTTCTCCTTCTAAGCCAATGCTCAGCATAAGAGTCCATCACATTTATCATGCATGTTCACTTTTTTACAAATGTAAATCAAAGCATAAATTTTTTTATCTATGAGACAGGCAGGTTAAGATGGCAAATTCCTATAAAAACAGCTGTTCAAACTTTGTTAAATCAAACTGGCCTCTGTTTTATGGTAGAAGCCAAGACACAAGAAAATTCTAACAGGAAATCTCAATTATATGAGCAAAGATAACAAACTAAATTGTTAAAGCCAGAAAAGAACCACTGAGATCCATGAATAGGCTGTTTCCCCACGGGTGGCACATGAAGTGATCTTGAATGATACATAGGCAGAATAATTTACTATGTATTACTTATCTTTTTATCAGATACCATTTGCCATTCACGGTAGAGACATAAAGTTTCCTTGTAAAAAGAGGAGTCAGTGTAAAGAAACCTCTTCGGAGAACACCACCATAATACTATGTGGACTTGGCTAAAGGTATGAAGGTAGCACAAGAATGAAGGAAGTCTGAAAAACAAGTTTGGTCCCCTGATTTTACAGCCAAGAAGACTGAACCCCAAGAAGGCTAAACAAATACACAAATAATATTTAGATAAGGAAAAGTTATACATAAAAGTTTATCCAACTTAATTAGGAAGAAATGGCCCAAGGCAAGTGATGTAGTAAACAGAAAAGCTCATTGGGTCCCAATTTGTAGCCACCCAGCATTGTCCTTCTCACTTCCGATTAGCTCAGATGAGAAACATCTCCAGTGCATGGACATACACATCCTTTGTTGTTTGCTTTTTTCTTTCTCATGGTTAACTAAAAGAAAATCACTAACGTGTATAAAAGAGGAACAAGTGTGTATGCACATGTATACACCACCCTTCCCTACTCCCCCAACAAAAATCCCTCAAGGATATTTTTATAAACCAGGTATATACTTTTTCAAAGTAAACTGATCTAAATTTGCATCATAATCAATAAACAGGGCTCCCATTATTTTGTCAAAATCTAACTCTCCTTCAGTGGCCAAGTTAATAAAGTCCCCCTCATTGTGTTGGAAGCACTAGTGAAGTCAATCTTTCTGGGGAACAAGATATGTACATTTCAGTTTCCCTGAAGCAGCTTTTGTAATGCAAATCATACAGCAGGAATATGTGTTTCTTCCATAAGCTTTTAAGAATGCAAAGGAAAAAAATGATGGTAGAAAATTTTTTTTTTTAATGCTTATTTTTGAGAGAGAGAAACAGAGTGTGAGCAAGGGAGGGGCAAAGAAAGAGGGAGACACAGAATCCGAAGCAGGCTCCAGTCTCTGAGAGCTGTCAGCACAGAGTCTGATGTGGGGCTCGAAACCATGAAGCGCAAGATCATGACCTGAGCTGAAGTTGGATGTTTAACTGACTGAGTCACCCAGGGGCCCTGAAGTGGAAAGTTTTAAAATCACTGGCCCTTTCCTCACACCATACACAAAAATTAACTCATGATCATAACTAAATGCAAAACCTAAAACTCTTAAGATTTCAACAAGAAAATACTAGAAAAAGTCTTTGTGATGCTGCTGAGGTAAGCAAAGGCTTCTTAAAATACAGGAAGAACATACCATTACAGAAAAAAAATGTAAAACAGACGTCACAAAAAACAAAAACTTCTGCTCAGGACACCTGGGTGGCACAATCACTTTAATGTCTGACTTCAGCTCAGGTCATGATCTCACGGTTTGTGAGTTCGAGCCCCACGTTGGGTTGTCTGCTGTCAGCACAGAGTCTGCTTTGGATCCTCTGTCCCCCCCTCCCCCCGCTCACATATTCTCTCTCTCTCTCTCTCAAAATTAAATAAAGGTTAAAAATAAAACAGGGAAAGCTTCTTTTAAAACAAAACAAAACAAAACAAAAACCTTCTGTTCTTTGAAAGACGTCACTG
The DNA here is from genome assembly GCF_023721935.1 of Panthera uncia. Lineage (NCBI taxonomy): Eukaryota > Metazoa > Chordata > Mammalia > Carnivora > Felidae > Panthera > Panthera uncia. The sequence goes on along the minus strand of NW_026057580.1, from coordinate 69,206,381 downwards.
AAAAAAAAGGCAAGCCACAGATTGGGAGGAAACATTCAAAGACTATGTATCAGACAAAGAGACAAAGGACTTCCCTCTCCCTCTCTGCTCCCCCACCCCCGCCACACCTTATTACACAAACACCCCTACCTTATTACTCAAGAAGACAAATAACCTCCAAAAAAAAATAATAAGGCAAAGATTTGAATAGACACTTCACCAAAAATATATGAATGGCCAATAAGCACACAAAAAGATGTTCAACATCATTAATCAGAAAATGCAAATTACAACTTCAACAATAGCACTACTTTATTTTATATAAATTTTTAAGAAATTTTATAGAAATTATTTAGAAACACATACTATCAGCATACAATATTCGTTAGAATAACTAAAATTAAAAAGAATGGTCTACCAAGTATTGGCAAGGCAGTGGAACTGGAGCTTTTCATACACCATTGGTAGGAATGTAAAATGGTACAGCCGTATTGGAGAACAGTTTCTTAAAACGTTAAACATACGCTATTCAAATGACCCTACCATTCCATTCCATTCCATTCCCAGCTAGGTATTTACCCAAAAGAAATGAAAACATATGCCTTCACAAAAATCTGTATATAAATGCTCACAGCAGCTCTACTGATCAAAAAAAATTTTCTTGAAAGCGAGCACAAGCAAGGGAGGGGGAGAGGGAGAGAGAGAATCTCAAGCAGGCTCCATGCCCAGCCCAGAACCCAACGTTAGGGCTCAATCTCACGACCCTGGGATCATGACTTGAGCTGAAATCAAGAGTTGAATGCTTAATCGATGGAGCCATCCAGGCGCCCCAAGAAATGAAATCATATGCCCTCACAAAAAATTTGTATATAGATGTTTTAATTTTTTAATGTTTATTTATTTTTGAGAGACAGAGAGACACCGCATGCGAGGGAGAGGGGCAGAGAGACAGAGGGAGACACAGAATGGGAAGCAGGCTCCAGGCTCTGAACTGTCAGTACAGAGCCTGACTCAGGGCTCAAATTCACGAACCATGAAATTATAACCTGAGCCAAAGTCACACAGTTAACCTAAGACTGAGCCACTCAGGTGCCCCCTGAATATAAGTGTTCATAGCAGCTCTACTCACCAAAATTTTGATCTAATCAAAAGCTGGAATCAACCTAAGTGTCCACTGACAGATGACAAAATAAACAAATTGTGAAACAGCTATAAATGGAATACAGTTCGGCAATAAAAAGAAATGAACTACTGATAGATCCAACAAATCTCAAAACAAGCTGAGTGAAAGAAGCCAGACCAAAAAAAGTACATACTGTAGTGTACATACTGTGATTCTATTCACCTAACGCTCTATAAAATGCAAACTAATCCATAATCACAGAAAGCAGATTAATGTTTGCTTACAATACAGAAATAGGATAGATTGCACAGGGACACAGGCTAATTTTTGGGTGTAATAGGTTCTATACCTTGACAGAAGTGGTGTTTTCACAGGTGTATTACAGATGTCAAAAACCATCAAATTTTAAATCTTTAAATATGCAGACTTGCTTTTATGTAAAGCAGATCTCAAAAGTTATATAATTTAAAATTTAAAAATTTAAAGTAATCCCTAAAAACTGAAAACAAATGAACCTGCATACTGAGCTGAAGGCATAATCATACAGAAAAGAACTATTTCAAGTGACTTCAAACAGTGATTTGACCATATATTCTTAGCAGGATGTATTTTATAGACAAAAAGAACTGCAAAAAACCCCAAAAACAACACAACAAAACCTTCAACTGCACTCAATATTCACATCACCAGTAGTAACACTGTATGGTAGGTAGTACAGTATAAAAGAAATGCATACTTGTGTTGGATCACTGAGAACCTGGATTTTTTTCATGGACGAAAGAAGGTACGCATGTGAAGTCAATGAAGTTAAGATCCTTTTGTCCTAAATTTGAGTTAGAAGTTTCAGTATGAACTCAGATACATTTTATCTTAACAAACAAATCTTAATTCACAGTTCCATTCTCTAAAAAAGCCTACAGTGACCAACCACAAAACAATCCCTGGCACCCAAACTGTGGTTTCTAAAATAATTTCTCATTTTAAAAATGTTCATTCAGGGTTGGGGCACCTGGGCGGCAGTCAGTTAAGCGTCTGACTCTTTGACTTTGGCTCAGGTCATGATCTCACAGTTTCTGAGTTTGAGCCCCGCATCGGGCTCTGCACTGACAGCCCAGAGCCTGCTTGGGATTCCCTTTTCCCTCTCTTTCTGCTCCTCTGCACATGTGTACACTGTCTCTCTAAATAAATAAATAAACATTAAAAAATAAAAGTTCAGGGCTGCTTAGAGAAAACAGCTAGTTGCAGGACTGGAGCAATGAATGTGTAAGAGGAGTCTGAAACATGGAAACCTCACCTCAAAGGGGCAATGAATTAAAATGTGTGGAAACTCAGAACACTGCCAAAAAAGCTGACCCGAAACTGGGCAGGAATGATGGCTAAGGTAACAAGAGAGATACTAATGAGTAATGATAAACATAAAAACCTGGTTAAATACAAGTAAGGGGGTGGAGAAGAGGAAGATAAATTGGCTACTGTCAGAAGGAAAGCCCCAACTTGGATCTTTTTTTCAGCGGATCAATTCCAAGTAAAAATAAGATCTCACGTGTGGCTATGTCCACGAGTAAACACATTGAGAAAGGGGACAGAAGGTTACCATGTGTTGACAGGAAAGACCAGGGGATCCACAGTTAGAGAACACAGCAGATCCTGATTCTGCCACTTACTAGCTCTTCAATTGGCCTCAACTTCTTCATCCACAATATGGGACTAATATTATAATATACTGAATGTTTGCCCCTACCCCCTTGCCACTCTAAATTCATATGTTAAAAGTCCTAACCCTTAATGTGTTTGAATTTGGAGATGGGCCTCTGAGGAAGAAATTAAGATTAAATGAGGCATGCCATAAGGGTGGGGCCCTGGTCCCATAGAATTAGTGTCCTTATAAGAAGAGACCCTAGAAAGCTGACCGCCCCCCACCACCTCCACCTCTCTTCCCTTCCCTTCCTTCCTCCCTGAAGGAAAAGCCAGGAGCACAAAGCAAGACCTGGCAAGAATCCTCATCAAAAATTGTGATTTTGCACTTTCAGCCACCAGAACTGTTTGTTTTTTAAGCCACCCAGCACATGGTATTTTTTACAGCAGCCCAAGCAGACTAACATGATTGCCTTTGTAAAGCTATAGAAAGAGTCAAACTAATAAATTACCTAACCTACATGATCCCACAGTTTTGGGATCGAGCCCCATGTCGGGCTCTGCTCTGACATCAAGGAGCCTGCTTGGGATTCTCTTTCCCCCTCTCTCCTTACTCCTCTCTCTCAAAATTAAAAAAAAAAAAAAAAGATGCACTAAATCTAAAAATAGATATACTGATTTTCTATAAGGAAAAGCAATACCACTAAGATTAAATAGAAATCTAGATAGTATTTAAGAAAGCAAAACAGAAGCAAAAAAAATTTAGTTCAGCATGAACTAAATGTGCACCTGGCATAAAAACACTGAAGTTAAGGGCGCCTGGGTGGCTCAGTCGGTTAAGCGTCCGACTTTGGCTCAGGTCACGATCTCGCGGTCCGTGAGTTCGAGCCCCGCGTCAGGCTCTGGGCTGATGGCTCAGAGCCTGGAGCCTGCTTCCAATTCTGTGTCTCCCTCTCTCTCTGCCCCTCCCCCATTCATGCTCTGTCTCTCTCTGTCTCAAAAATAAATAAACGTTAAAAAAAAAAAAAAAACACTGAAGTTAATAACTTCACTTTTCTTTCTGGCCAATTACCAAAAAAAGAGAACTTCCTAAAAGGATGGAAGCCCTTGATAACATTCTCTTTCCCCACTGCTCTACTTTACTTCATATGAACACAAAACATACACCAAGGAGTCTGCAGCTGGCTTACTTCATATTTACATTAAAAACACAACTGCCCTTGGGACCTGACAATCTCACTTCACTCCTCTACCTTCCTTCTTTCCCCAGATTCCTTTTTTGGTTTTCACTCCCTCTCCGTCACCACTGCATTATGTGGTTATTCTTGCCCTCTAGTGGAAGCACAGAATAATAAAGTTTTTATAAAAACCAATTATACAAAAGCAAATGAAAGCCTTCTGTTATAACAAATATATACTGACAATTAACAATTATTACGGAACAACTGGAGGGAAAAAGGCAGAAAATCTGGGCCAATGGAGTACAAGTAATCTTAGCTAAAAACCATCCTTGATATTTTGGGGTATGTAATTTTGAAAAAAGGAAATGTTGGTCATTGTCTTTCATGTATGATTTTCTTTTTTTAACTCATCAAAAATTCAGGTAAGAACCTATAGCAAAGATTCCAATAAGCCAATTGAACAGACACTTCTCCAAGGAAGACATCCAGATGGCCAACCGACACATGAAAAAATGCTCAACATCACTCATCATCAGGGAAATACAAATCAAAACCACAATGAGATACCACCTCACACCTGTCAGAATGGCTAACATTAACAACTCAGGCAACAACAGATGTTGGAAAGAAGGCAAAGAAAGAGGATCTCTTTTGCACTGCTGGTGGGTATGCAAGCTGGTGCAGCCACTCTGGAAAACAGTATGAAGGTTCCTCAAAAAATTAAAAATAGAACTACCCTACGACCCAGCAATGGCACTGCTAGGTATTTATCCAAGGGATACAGGTATGCTGCTTCAAAGAGGCACATGCACCCCAATGTTTATAGCAGCACTATGGACAATAGCCAAAGTATGGAAAGAGCCCAAATGTCCATGGACTGATGAATGGATAAAAAAGATGTGGTGTGTATATATATATATATATATATATATATATATATATATATATATATATACAATGGAGTATTACTCGGCAATCAAAAAGAATGAAATCTTGCCATTTGCAACTATGGGGATGGAACTAGAGGGTATTATGCAAAGCGAAATTAGTCAGAGAAAGACAAACACGATATGACTTCACTTATATGAGGACTTTAAGACACAAAACAGATGAACGTAAGGGAAGCAAAAATAATATAAAAACATGGAGAGGAACAAAAGATAAGAGACTCCTAAATATGGACAACAAACAGGGTTACTGGAGGGGCTGGGAGAGGGGGGATGGGCTAAATGGATAAGAGGCATTAAGGAATCTACTCCTGAAATCATTGTTGCATTCATATGCTAACTAACTTGGATGATAAACAGATAGATAGATAATTAATTAATTAATTAATTAATAGGGGCACCTGGGTGGCTTGCTTAAACATCCAACTTCGGCTCAAGTCGTGATATTGTGGTTCATGAGTTTGGGCCCCGCGTCAGGCTCTGTTATGACAGCTCAGAGCCTGGAGCCTGCCTCCGAATTCTGTGTCTCCCTCTCTCCCTGCCCCTTGTGCCCCCCTTAAAATTAAACATTAAAAAAAAAAAATGAAAAAAAATGAAGGAGACTTGTGAACACATAGGAAAGGATGTAGTCATTACATAAGTCCTTAGGAACTAGTGTAGTTCACCAAGAATAACTCATCTATAAGACAACCTTACAAGGTTGCGAGAATAAAACAATACATATAAAGATCGATCATTAAGGATAATAAAAAAAAGGAGTTGGGAAGTCACTGAAAGTTTTCTGGGAAAGAAACTTGATCTGAAACTTGCAAGAATGGAAGAAACTAGGTAAACGAGAACAAAAATCAGAAAAGACAATAGGAATGTGTACAATGTATTTTTAATAAGCCACTTTAAATGGAAAAAAGAGGAAGGAAATTGGGAGAGATAAAAAAAAAAAAAAGTTATAAGGGGTTAGAGTCTAAAAAACCTTCCCTATCAAGACTAAGAAAAATAGAGGTTTTTGAGTTGGAAATGGATGATGTACAACAATCTTGAAAATTTAAGTTCTCAATTTTCTAAATTTAATGATGCCAATAATGACATAAAATGGGTGGAAGCATTTTATAAAGCATAAAATGTTTCATATATAGGTTGACAATGAAGTTACTAGAGCATCAAAAAATAAAAATGATCAATGCATTATAACATCCATTAACTCTCCCTTACTGCTAGTGGGGAATAAAGAAAATAATGAAAGGGTGCCTGGGTGACTCAGTTGGTTAAACGTCCAACTTCGGCTCAGGTCATGATCTCGTGGTCCGTGAGTTCAAGACATACGTTGGGCTCTATGCTGACAGCTCAGAGCCTGGAGCCTGCTTCAGATTCTGTCTCCCTCTCTCTCTGTCCCCACCCCCACCTCAAAAAAAAATTAAAAAAAAATTTTTTTTTAAAAAGAAAATAATGAAAAGGGGGGAAGAAAGGAAAGAGATCAAAAAGAAAAAGATGTATATATACAGTGAAGTGGCAAAGTGCCACCAATGACAGTCTTAGATTGCCTACTTGAGCAAACGTGTGGAGAAGTATTAAAATACTTACCAATAAGAAGATTTTTTAGCCTTCTGTAGTCTTCTGTTACATCAAAATCATCACCAGCAAATATTAACATGGGTTTTGTTCCCTCAGGACATTTACTATTCTATGAAACAGAAAAAAAATTATAATTATAAAATTATCAATTCTAAACTATTTATAAGTTGATTTTAAAGTAGTCAATTCTTACACAGTGATTAGTTTTCATATTTTAACTGTCCTAAAACTATATTTATGAATACTGATTAAAATCTAAAGATTTAAAACTACAGTTGCAACTTTTAAGCTAAAAAATTATTTTTTGTTCCACTCCCTTCATATCACCAAATTAATAAGTGGTCAAAGAATGATGTAAGCTATTTTTTAAAGTTATTCTGTACAAAGAATAAAAAGCTAAAATTGCTGCAAAACATACACAGCCTTTTAACAACCGACATCCCAGAGTCTAAACAAATTTAATTTCTTTAAATCATTTACTACCACTATGCCTTTCCTACTGTGTCACATAAACATTATTTAAATGAAAGCTAGATTAAACTACCAACTCCACAGTAACACGGGAAACAAGAGAATTTTATACAAGCTATAGAAAGTATGGGCAATCCTTACTCAGCATGGTTGAGGCTCTCACTAAAAAAAGTATTTTGTCCAGTTCTGGATTTTCCATACAAAGAAGAATGTGATGTGAATAATAATAACCTTTAAAAGCCACCAAAATAAAAGGAAAAAATCTAATACACTCTTTAACTAAATGATTAATTTATGACAGTGAACAAGTGTTAGTCTGAGCTTCCCATTGATTCTAGCACCTCTATTTTGGTATCAATCAAGGACTGTACACATCTAGAAACAAACAAACAAACAAAAAACAGGACAAGAAAACAAATATCCTCTGCCCTAGGACCAGAGGTCACCTGTTGCCTCTTCCTGTTCACTCTTATTGACAGTCTCTGCTTCCTAACTCTGAACCTTAACTGTCTCTACTTACGAGGTGTACCTAAGATCTGTGTCCTCTAGGGCCTGAATGGACCTTCCAGACCCAATGACTCTTCCATGGTTCCATCTGTGCCTCCCTGACCCTGCTGCTGCTACCCCTAGGTCTATGGAGGCTATTTAAGTATACAGAAGGTAAAGGGGCACTGGGTGGCTCAGTTGGTTAAGCGCCAGACTTCAGTTCAGGTCATGATCTAATGGTTTGTGGATTTGAGCCCCACATCAGGCTCTGTGCGGACAGCTCAGAAGCTGGAGCCTGCTTCAGATTCTGTGTCTCCTTCTCTCTCTCTCTCTGCCCCTCCCCTGCTAACGCTGTCTCTCCCTCTCTCAAAAAAAATAAATATTTAAAAAAAAGAAAGTACACAGAAGGTAAGAGAAAGTGAAGCAACATCCTGACCACAATGCATAATAAAAAATATCATGTTACGTCATGACCCAGTCCACACATCATAAAAATATAAATGAACAACGGGGCTCAGTCGGTTGAGCATCTGACTTCGGCTCAGGTCATGTTCTCGCGGTCTGTGAGTTCGAGCGCCGCATCAGGCTCTGTGCTGACAGCTCAGAGTCTGGAGCCTGCTTCCGATTCTGTGTCTCCCTCTCTCTCTGCCCCTCCCCTGCTCATGCTCTGTCTCTCTCTCTCTATCAAAAATAAATAAACATTAAAAAAAAAAATTTTTTTTAATATATATATATATGTAACTGAACAAGTTATATGAAACAGTACTTAACACGTAGGTCACTGATATTTTTCACAATGTGTAAAGCCAGAACTAGAAGAAACTACAACAGATGAGCTTTATTTGAATTATCTAAAAGGCACTAAAAATTCAAAATATTACATAAGTACTGTTATACACTATACTAAAAACATTATAATTATGTAATGTCCTTGAACTAAATTTCTGAATTAAGTTTTTTTTTAAAACAAAGGGAAAGAAAGGAAATAATTCTTTTCTTTAAGTGTATTTATTTCTGAGAGAGAGAGAAAGAGGGAGTGGGGGGAGGGGCAAAGAAAGTGAGGGACAGAGGATGTGAAGCAGGCTCTGTGCTGACCACAGAGAGCCCAATGTGGGGCTCAAACTCATGAACCATGAGGTCATGACCTGAGCCAAAGGCAGACGCTTAACCAACTGAGCCACCCAGACACCCCAGAAATGTCTTATAAATTATAAACAAACTTTCCAAATAAAATACTCCAAGGCACCTGCAATGTATCTTTTCCTATCTAAAATAAAACCATTGGAAAAAGTAAATAAAAATTTAAAAAACAACAACATTGGCCTTAAATTTTAATCATTTCATCCATTAAGGCTTATTTTATGTAAAACAACCATCCCTAAAAGTCTGGCCACATCTTAGAAAATAAGCTCCCAGAATAATCATTCAATTTCCTGGTAGAACTGAATCACTTCTCACTTAAGAGTAAACAGGAGGATGAGGCTTGGCTTGGCAATAAAAGTAGGCAAGTGAGAAAAGAAACATCTGGCGAAGAGGTCTTAAAAATAAGGAGGTAGACGCAGAAAAGAAATAAATATGAAGAGAAAATGTAACAGACATGCAATTCCAAAACAAACTAAAAACAAGTTGTAATGGAATAACGAGGTAAAAGTGAAGCTCTGGCTAACAGTGTAGGTAGGGACTGCCAATGTAAGCATATGGTCATCAATTAGTGATTATTATAGTTATGGATATGTTCCATGAGTGAAAATTTAGTATTCAATTTAAATGGTGCTTGTTAAGCGTGAGGCCTGACAAACGATAATGGTCTTGTGACCTGGTGGTTATAGAAGCTACACAATAACGCAAGTACTTCTTTGCTTTGGAAGTAAAATGGAAAGCACCGAGGGCTAGCACGCGTGCATCAACCAGTGCTCACACCCACTACCTGGTGACCAAGCCAGATATGCTGCTCCTCTCCAAGGATTCATACACTGCCCTAAAGACAAACTGTAATAAAATGATAGCCTCCACCATAACAAGGCATCACAGTTTACATACTTTACCAAACACCTTCCAAAACATTATATTCGCTGATAAACATTTTCACATATATTATCTCATTTGATATTATTATACCTATTTAATACTTGATTGCAATCTGAAGGTCAGGCAAGTAATTTATCAGGTCATAAAAGTCATCTAGGGGCGCCTGGGTGGCTCAGTCGGTTAAGCATCCGACTTCAGCTCAGGTCACGATCTCGCGGTCCGTGAGTTCGAGCCCCGCGTCGGGCTCTGGGCTGATGGTTCAGAGCCTGGAGCCTGCTTCTGATTCTGTGTCTCCCTCTCTCTCTACCCCTCCCCCATTCGTGCTCTGTCTCTCTCTGTCTCAAAAATAAATAAAAAACGTTTAAAAAAAAAAAAAAGTCATCTAAATGGCCAACACAGGCCTTCAATCCAATTGTTCTGTCTCGAAATCCAATCTCAGGCCACTGTTCTACCCTGTACCTGAAGAAGCTGGTGTAGCTAAGTAACATCTGGGAAGAGCCTGTTTGCAAACACACAACAAACTTGGAAAGCATATCCTCTTTTTAGGGGAGACTAGGAAAAGGAGTCATGACACATTTTACAATTCTTTCAACTATACCATGACCTTCAAAGACCCATAAACATGAACAATTATGTAACTTTCCACTGCAAACTTCAATATCCTTTCTTTCTAAGTTCTATATGTATGACTCCAGATCACCAATGGAATTCCCCTGGGCCTCAATCTCTAACTTTATCCAATAGGAAAAGTAATTTTAGCCTTACACAGGGTAGCAATGAAATCTAAATAAAATAATTACTTGATGGAACATTTGATGGAACAGATTCTGCTAAAGTAGAGTTCTGAGGGAACAGAAGCCCAGTTTGGACCCAGGAGCTAAATTAGGATAGTTTTCTTGCCTATTTACTACTTTCTATTTAATAATCCATGCAAACAACGGAGACACAAAGATGTAAGTCCTGAAGAGAAAGACTGAACTAGCATTTTGGTGGCCAGCAGCCAAAATACTGTAGGACCAGCCAAAGTATCGTAGGTTTAGAACAAGGCTCGCTTTCAAACTCTGGTATTTATTTAAAAAAATTTTTGCAATGTTTATTATTTTTGAGAAAGAGACAGAGTACCAGTGGGGGAGGAGCAGAGAGAGAGGAAGACAGAACCTGAAGCCAGCTCCAGGTTCCGAGCTGTCGGCACAGAGCCCGAGGCGGGGCTCAAACCCATGGATTGCGAGACCATGACCTCAGTCAAAGTAAGAAACTTAACTGACTAAGCCACCCAGATGCCCCAGAAAACTCCAGTATTTCTGAGGTTCCATAAAATAGGTGCTGTGACAATTGAGGGAGAGGATAGCATTTAAACTATGAGCCTAGACAAGAGTTAAAAACCACTCTGAATCTAACTGCTAGAAGATCCAAATATGTTATATGTTTATATCTCTTTTTAAAGTAAAAATAAAATGAGGGAGTTTCCACAGCATGAAAAGGAACAAAAAATTTTAAATATAGTGTATTTTCCAGCTTCCTGTCTTTACACCAAAATAGTGACACTCAAAAACATAAATAAAATGAAATTTACTTTTATCTCAGAGCACACTAGAATAAAAACAAAGTTAAGCTACAAACTGTGATAGTACTCTTCACTACAAGATGTCACTATTGCCCAAGAACAACATTACAAAATGCTTTTATTTTTATGATTAGTATCGTACCTTGATGTCTTTTAGAGAGACAAACTTCTCAATACCTAATTCGATCATATCGAGCACGTGGTAGTCATACATACGACCTAGAAGGAAATTACATTTTCTTTTAAACATTTATTTTTCCCAAAGAGACACCTTATATGTACCCACTAATTTGCATGTCCAAAATGTTATTATCTCCCTTTTTTTTTTTCTCCTTATACCCCACCAAACATGTCCCCTTCTTTCTTAAACTTTCAACTCTACCTAGAATACAGTGTTGCAATCTTGGCCCTGAAAGGATCTTGGAAATCGTTTAACCAAACTCCCTTATTTTATAGAAGAGTGAATAAAGGCCCACAAGAAGTAAAAGGGGTTGCCTAAGCCAATGACGATACCAAGTTAAACGTCAATTCTTACTGGTGAAGGGTTAATTTATGTGGGTAGGTATGCTACTGTTTTTTTTCTCTAACACTGATTTAAGATACATATATTTTAGAAAAATATCGGCAACTTTTGGTAAAGTAGTATTTTTACATGCCTATTCTCTACCTGCAGTCTGATAGATTAAAAATTTCATTCAAAGGCACAAGAAAAATTTTTAAAAACTAGCTTAGAGCTTGTTATTCCTGAAATCTCAACACCATCAATTAATCTGAGTCACAAAACAGACTGTAAACACAAACATTAGAAAGTAAATTATATTTACCTATTACTAGATTATTTGGCCTCTTCTTATTATGGGAGCCAAACATGAATAAAGAGCAATCTGACTTCTTTGAAAAGAATTCCTATAAAACCAAAGAAATCCCAATTAATGCATAAATATAAGAACTTTACGAACTGTATTCTGGGGGCACCTGGATGGCTCAGTTGGTTAAATGTCCAACTCTTGCTTTTGGCTCAGGTCATGATCTCAGTTCATAGGACTGAGCCCCACATCCAGCTCAGCGCTGTCGGTGAAGGAGCCTGCTTGGCATTTTCTCTCTCCCTCTCTCTCTGCCCCTCCCCTGCTCGTGCACACATGCACATGCTCTCTCCTCTCTCTCAAAATAAACTTTAAACTTTAGTCATAGTTTTAAAAGTATGAAAGTCTTACTTCAAAAAGAAACAAACAGGGGTGCCTGGATGACTCAGTTGGTTAAGCATCTGACTTTGGCTCAAGTCATGACCTCCTGATTCAGGAGTTCCAGCCCTGCATCGGGCTCTGTGCTGACAGTGGGGAGCCTGCTTGGGACTCTCTCGCTCTCCTGCTCACTCTGCCTTTCCACCCTGCCCCCCAAAATAAATAAACTTTAAAAATTAATAAATCTTACTTCACTTTCACTTTACAACAAAATTCCCTCATACAGGATGATTTCGAATTCAAAAAATCACAAATTACTAAAGGAACAGTAATTAGTCCAATCATGTATATGCTGTCTTAAATCAGAGTTTCTTGTACTCACCAATGATGTCTGATCCTCAAATGGTCTTGTAATGTTTTTCCTAAAAATATTTTTAAAAGATTACCTTAATTTTAATAATCTTAATTAGCAATTCACCCATAACAATTAAGTAATATATTAAAAAAAGATAATTTTGTAGATGATCAAAAATAAAGTTAGAGGGATATTCATTCATTCAAATATGTATTTAGTGCCTATTATGTGTCACTCACTGTTGTATGAGCTAAGGATACTAGAAAACAAACAAGATCTTTGCTTTCATACAGCCTACATTCTAGTGGAAAAATAAAAATTTCAAAAAGTAATTAATTGTAGTGACAAAAATAAAATAGGGTATTGTGTTAGTTATGAACAGTGGAAAATGACTATTTGAGCTGAGATGTGATAGATAAGGAATGAGCCATTGAAAAGTTTTGAGGCTGAGGTGCCTGGGTGGCTCAGTCAGTTAAGCGTCTGACTCTTGATTTTGGCTCGGGTCATAATCTCATGGTTTGTGGGTTTGAGCCCCACTCAGCATAGAGCCTGCTTGGGATTCTCTCTTTCTCTTTCTGCCCCTCCCCTACTCACACTCACACTCTCTCTCTCAAAATAAATAAACATTTTTTTAAAAAAAAGTTTTGAGGCTAAGGGTATTCTAGGAAGAAGGAACACAATAAGCAAAGATTCTGAGATGGAAACAAGCTTAGACTATTCAAGAAATGGAAAGAAGGCAAGTATCACCGAAGCTTAGCATGCAAAGGGAAAATGGTGGGGCATGAGGTCAAAGATGTGGGCATGGCCCAGATTATGTTGGTCAAGGTAAGGCCTTGTTGGTCAAGGTAAGGAATGTAGATATTAATATAGTAACAGGAAGCACTAAAGAGTTTCAGGCAGGAGAGTGACATGACTGAACACAAATTTTCTTTTTACTACTTTTTTAAAATCATAATCATTTTTAAATTTTTTTTATTTTAGAGAATCTCTACCAGGCTCCCCGCTCAGCACAGGGCCTGATGCAGGGCTCAATCCCACGACCCTGGGATCATGACCTGAGCCAAAATCAAGAGTTGGATGCTCAACTGACTGAGCCACTCAGGCACCCCTCAAATTTTCTTTTTAAAGGACTATTCTGTCCACTATGTGGAAAGGGAATGTAGTTATGGCAAGAGAGAAAAGAATTAGCAAGAAGCTATCACAGTAATCCAGGAGAGAAAGAAATAAATGGTGTATTGGACCAGGAACACTAGTAGGGGAGCTGGAGTAGAACATGCTATCTTTCATGCAAAAGGGAGAGAAATACGTATATTTTTCTTTGCTTAAATATGCATAAAATCTGGTAAAACATGTAAGAAACTATATATTTTCACTTATAATCTGATTTCTCATCATGTAAATGAAGTTTCCATAAAATAGTTCATAATTTTTATGAAGCAAAATCAATGTACATGATCTTAATTTTGTTCAAAGAATAAAATAAACATACAGACATGAAAATATCTGTACACATGTGAAAATGGGTGAAGGGAGTGGGAGATACAGGCTTCCAGTAATGGAATCAATAAGTCATGGGAATAAAAGACACAGCATAAAGAATATAGCCAATAACATAATAATGACAGATGGTAGCTACACCTATGATGAGCACAGCATAATGGAGACACTTGTCAAATCAGTGTTTTACACCTGAAACTAATGTAACATTGTGTGTCAACCATACTCAAATAAAACCAATTAAAATATGTATATACACAGGGAAAACATGTCAGAATGTACATAGTGCTATGGGTGATTATTCTATTATCCCAATTATCTAAGAGTAGCATGTATTACTTTTATAATCAGTAAAAAGAGTATTTTTTTTTAATGTTTATTTATTTTTGAAGGAGAGAGAGACAGAGTATGAGTGGCAGAGGGGCAGAGAGAGAGGGAGACACAGAATTGGAAGCAGGCTCCAGGCTCTGAGCTGTCAGCACAGAGCCCGATGCAGGCTCGAACTCACAAACCGCGAGATCATGACCTGAGCCGAAGTTGGACGCTCAACTGACTGAGCCACCCAGGCGCCCCAAAAAGAGTATTATTTTTAAAGATGCAAGGCAAACAAACTAAGAAAAACTACTACAGCATTTACGATTAACAACCATCAGCTAACTATAAATCACAAATAAGCAAATATGACCTGTTGAAAACATGGAAAATGCAAGTTAAACAAAGTATGATTTTGACTTCTTAGCTTAAAAACATAAACAAAAAGTGGGTAATGGTCTATGAAACTTGTATATTGCACTCTGCTAAAAGGACAACCTTTCCAAAAAGCGGTAATTAATATGCTCTATTGGGCATGAAGTAATCTCATGTCTAGAAATCTCACATAGGAATTAATTCAAAAGGATAATTCATTTGTGTAAAAATGGCCATTTTAGCATAATTTATAAGAATAGCAAAAAAGAAAAACCTACATTTTTAGCAATAAAATTGCTAAAATTTATAAGAATAGCAAAAAATAAAAACCATAAAATTAAGGTAAGTTATAAATTTTAGTATAACCATTTAATAGATATTAAATTGGCAATGAAAATAATACCTAGGGCACCTGAGTGGCTCAGTCCGTTAAGTGTCCAACTTTGGCTCAGGTTATGATCTTAGGGTTCATGAGTTCAAGCCCTAACATCAGGCTCTGAGCTGCCAGCACAGAACCTGCTATGAATCCTCTGTCTCCCTCTCTCTCTCTCTGTCCCTCCCCCATTTTTGCGCACGCTCTCTCTCTATCTCTCTCAAACATAAATATTAAAAAAAGAAAAGAAAAGAATACCTAAAGGATCACTTACTAACAGAAAAATTTTAGGGGCACCTGGGTGGCTCAGTGAGTTAAGCATCCGACTTCTGCTCAGGACATGATCTCACGGTTTGTGAGTTCGAGACCCATGTTGGGCTCTGTGTTGACAGCTCAGAGCCTGGAGCCTGTCATCATAGTCTGTGTCTCCATCTCTCTCTGCCCCTCCCCTGCTCACACTCTCTCTCCATCTCTCTCAAAATCACATAAACATTAAAAAAAAATTTTTTTTAAAGAAAAATGTTTATAATATAAATGAAAAAGGCTTGATATAAAATTTAATGTATGTTGGGGCACCTGGGTGGCTAGTCGGTTAAGCGTCTGACTTTGGCTCAGGTCATGATCTCGCGGTTTGTGGGTTCAAGCCCCACGCTGGGCTCTGTGCTGACAGCTCAGAGCCTGGAGCCTGCTTCAGATTCTGTGTCTCTCCATCTCTCAGCCCCTCCCCTGCTCATGCTCTGTGTCTGTCTCTCAATACTAAATAAACGTTTAAAAAAAAAATTTTTTTTTTAATGTAATGTATGGCAAAAACACAAATAATATTTTATTATTTTGCTAAAGAAAGAAGATAGACTCTGAGGCTATATGTTGTATGATTCCATTTATGTAACATTCTAAAAAAGGAAAAACTATAAGGATAAGAAACAGTTCACTGGTTACAGGGGGGAGGGGAAAGGGTGGCCCTCAAGAGCACTGCACAAAGAAATTTTTAGGATGATGATATGGTTTCTGTATCATGACTGTTTCCATATCATGTGGCAGACACAGCCTAATGCATTTTTAAAAACTCATAAAACTGTACACCACAAAGAGTAAATTTTACATACTTAAATTCAAACAACAACCGGGAGAAAAGTGGAGAAAAACTCAAAATAGAATACAATCTAATAAACGACCCTAACTGTAGTTTAAAGTAATAACACAATCGGGGCGCCTGGGTGGCTCAGTTGGTTAAGCGGCCGACTTCGGCTCAGGTCATGATCTTGCGGTCCGTGAGTTTGAGCCCCGCATCGGGCTCTGTGCTGACAGCTCAGAGCCTGGAGCCTGTTTCAGATTCTGTGTCTCTCTCTGACCCTCCCCTGTTCATGCTCTGTCTCTCCCTGTCTCAAAAATAAATAAAACATTAAAAAAAATTTTTTAATAAATAAATAAAGTAATAACACAATCACATTAAATAGGCAGAAAAAAACCCAACCTAAGTTACATTTGAAAACAGTATTTGAACTGGACACCCTAAGGCTAAAGACAAAGAACTGTACACACATTCTATACTTTAGTTAGTAATTTTGTTTCTTACAGGGTTAGACATTCTGAAAGTATGCACGTACTAGAAACCTACAAATCAATAAACATATTATCAATCATGAAAGCCAGGTTTCTTACTGTCAGAAGAAGCACAGTTACAAATAAGAAAAGAAGAAAGGCTGGAATGAAGTCTGTGGCAGTGGACTGGAATTGGGAGTAGTATTAAGACTCATGATTTTTTTAGGAAGTATCAGTATGAACTCAGAGTTTTTTTTAAATACATAAAATTAAATTAGATGTGCATGTATGCATGGGTTAACATGCATAATACTTATTTTCAAGCTCTGTCTGCTAAGAGGATCTAGAGACAATGACACTTCCGTAGCAACTAAGCATACTTTGTGCCCAGATCTCTGTTTTCTAAATTACCAGCCCCCGATATATGGAAACAGGGCTCCACAGAGAAGGGATTGATTCCAGAGCTTTTGCAAGGAAAAATACAAGATGAGCTTGGAGCATCGTGTGGCACCAAAAAGGAGGACTTAAACACAAGGGGCATGTTGAAAGAACATAGGAGCCACCCTGAAAGAGATCTTAATGGCAAAAGGTATAATAATTTGAGCAACAAAATAGTGACAGCATTGGATTATAACTCAAAGAATATAAGTATCTGTAAGTCCACACTAATATAAATGAGTAATTCAACAGAGAAGAGAGAGATTTTCCTTACAAAATTCCAATTAATAAATGTAGAAGGAATGAGACAGAAAACCACCATTAGAACACCAAGAGTAATCCCTATGTAGACAACAGTCACTGATGGATGCTAAAATTAATAAGCAAAAGTGTGATGAGAAAGAGGATTATTTGCACAGTGTTTGCACAGTCTCCAAATATTTCCTCCAAACATTCACTAGTTACAAAGGGAAAAATAATAAATTTATAGTGGAGAAACCAAGCAGACATCACTTTAACCGAGGTTAATGCTACCAACATAAGACATCCTGTACTCCCTGGTATCATTTATTGAGAAAAGCACATCACTTTTGTGGTACCCTTGCCAAAAACACATAAGGCTCAATCTATTCATGAGAAATGTAAAACAAATACAAACTGAGGTATATTTTACAAAATAATTAACAAGTACTCATCAAAAATGTCAAAGTCATCAAAAAGAGAAGGACTGAGGAACTGTCACAAATGGGAGAGTAAGGAGACATGACAACTAAATGCAATATAGGATCCTGGAAGAGAAAAAAGATATTATTGGAAAAACTGGTGAAACAAGTCAAGTCTATAGTGCAGTTAAAACATTATTGTACCAATGTTCATTTCTTACTGTTGATAATTGTACTATGGTTACATAAAACATAACACTAAGAGAAGCTGGATGAAGGGTATATGAGAACTCTACTATTTCTGCAACTTTTCTTCAAATCTATAATCACTCAAAATAATATACATATGATAAGATTACAACCATGTAAGAATATTCAATACAAATGAAAACACAAACTAGAAAGAAATAAGTTTTAAAAATACTAATGATAAAAAATAAAAAAATAGGGGCTCCAGGGTGGCTCAATTAGGTATCCAATTCTTGATTTTGGCTCAGGTCATGATCTCACAATTCGTTAGTTCAAGCCCCAAGTCAGGCCATGCTGATACTGAGGAGCCTGCTTGGGATGCACGCTCTCTCTCTCTTCCTCTCTCTGCCCATCCCCTGCTCACATGCATGCGTGCACATGCATGCGCTCTCTCTCAAATAATAAATGTTCAAAAATTTAAATAAAAACATAAATAGATAAAATAAATAAATAATGTTAATAGCTGTATTTAAGGAACTGTCATTTTCTCTTTTTTTTTTTTTTTTTTTAATGTTTATTCGTTTTGAGACAGAGAGGGAGACAGTGCCCATGAGCAGGGAGGGGCAAAGAGAGATAGAGAGAGAGAAGAAGGGGGGGAGAGAGAGAGGAGGAAGGAGGGGGGGAGAGGTGAGGGGGAGAGAGAGGGGGGAGGGGGAGAAGAGAGAGAGAGAGAGAGAGAGAGAGAGAGAGAGAGAGAGAATATCCCAAGCAAGCTCAAACCGTGAGATCATGGCCTGAGCTGAAACCAAGAGTTGGTTGCTTAAACAAATGAGCCACCCAGGCGCCCCTGTCATATTTCTTAAACAAAGTACTTTTCTAAATCTCCCATAAAGTAATTATTACCTTTATAACAGAATAATAGGAGTTAAAATAAATCATTACTTACTTTTTATACAGAACGCCATATGGTTTTTTCAATGCATACTGTAAAACATAATTTAGTTTTCAAAATAAATTACATTCTGAAAAGCAGAGATAAAAATTAAATTGTATTATATCAGTCATTATACAAGATTACCTGGTCCCTGAATCCTATTCTGAGGTCTTCTGCTTGGCTCTCTTTTGATCACTTATCTAAACCTGTAATATAAGCTTAATATTCTGACTTAGACTACACTTTCCCAATTAAAAGTTTCTATGCCCTGAGCACCTGGGTGGCTCAGTCGATTAAGCATCTGACTTTGACTCAGGTCATGATCTCACAGTTCAGGAGTTCCAGTCCCACTTCAGGTGAGCTCAAGCCCCCACTTGATGTGAACACAAGCCCTACTTCAGGTAAAAACATGAGCCCCACTTCTCTCTCTCTCTTTCTGTCTCTCTGCCCACCCCCCCCCAGATTCTCTCTCTCTCTCTACCCCCCTGCCCTTCATTCACTTGTGCCCTGTCTCTCAAAAAAAAAAAAAAAAGTTTCTATGCCCTTTCAAAAATCCATCCAACTTAAATGATTTCTTTCATTTCTTTAAATTCTACCTATTCTATTCTTTCCAGGAAAACAATTTGAGAGTAGAAAGAAAAGCAAAAGAAAGCAGATAAAAACAAATCCTATTGGGGCACCTAGATGGCTCAGTCAGTTAAGCGTCTGACTTTGGCTCAGGTCATGATCTCATGGTTCGTGGGTTTGAGCCAGCCCCATGTCAGGCTTTGTGCTGACAGCTCAGAGCCTGGAGCCTGCTTCGGATTCTGTGCCTCCCTCTCTCTCTGCCCCTCCCCTGCTCGAGTTCTGTCTCTCTCTCTCTCAAAAATAAATAAACATTAAAAACATTTTTTTAATAAATAAATAAAACCTATCAAGAAAAGCTGACAAAATTGAAATAATGTTATCTGGAGATGAGAGAGCTGAGAAACAGTTACAATGAGGGCAATAAGAACTAGAGTTTTTAAATTCAGCCCTTGAAAAAATTCCTGTCAAGGCACTTGGTGGCTCAGTTGGTTGAGTGTCCAACTTCAGCTCAGGTTATGATCTCACAGTTGGCGAGTTCGAGCCCCGTGTCGGGCTCTGTGCTGACAGCTCGAAGCCTGAAGCCTGTGTCAGATTCTGTGCCTCCCTCGCTGCCCCTCCCTCGCTCACGCTGTACCTCTCTCTCAAACATAAACATTAAGAAAAAAATTTTTTAAGTTCCTGTCGTTCAGCCCTCTTTTCATTTTTTTCTTATTTCTTTCCATTCATCCACTAATAATCAGTTGTTACCAGTATGATCAGTTCTGCTCTACTATAAGGAATAACAAAGATCTAAGGCATTACCTTACATTAGGGAAAGGAGTAAATGAGGGAAACAATGAAAAGGAAAATGACTATCAGAGCTGATAGATAAAGGAAATCCAGCAGTAAAACCTATCTTTTAAGTACTAAAACTTTTTTTTTCTTTTTTTAAGTTTATTTATTTGCTTTAGTAATCTCTACACCCACACTGGGGCTTGAATTCATGACCCTAAGATCAAGAGTCACATGTTCTTCTGACCGAGCCTGCCAGGCACCCCTTCAGTAGGAAAACTTTTTGGTAATTCTTGACCAAATATTTCCCTGCCTTGGTGTGATGCACACTAGCACAGTGACAACTCAAGAATCATCAATATGAATGTTAACTACTGTAATAACCTGTAACATTGTGCTATTCTTGGAACTTACTTAAATACAGGGCCAGAATCCTATCAACACAATGACACTGAGAAGGATGAGCATGTATTAGATTATTCAGTTATCTGAACTATTGTGTTTAACAAACGTCAACAGTTTAGTCAAGTTTAAAAATCAATTATTTAGTTGATTTAACTCAAAGAATCTATCTGCTGTATCCAAGGCCTAAATAATCAGCCACTTACTAGGTATCTCCATGGACTATGCCTTTCATTCACTGATTAAATATTTACTGAGCACCTACTGTGTGTCACACAAAGGGCTAGACATGAGGCTACAGAGGTAGGAAAAACATAAAGCTTTTAACTTCATCACTTATATTATAGGCCCTGAACTGAACATATTACTTTTCTCTTCAAACCTGCTCCACATGATATATTCTCTACTTGCCATTATCACTTATCAAGAACCCAACCCAGAAACCTGGGAAGTTCATACTTCTTACTCATGCCCAAACTCTTCTACCCTCATCATCTACTCTCTCTGATGATCTCTCATTTTCACTGGCACCACCACATTCCAGGTACTCATTACCCGGCTGAAAACAATGGTTGAATCAGTTGCTACATTTGCTCTCAGTTTTCCCTGGTCAAACTGATTAAAAGGACTGATCATACCTGCCACCTCCAATCTTTCAGCGGTTCCTCAGATCTTTTACAACAAAGCTCAATCAAACTCCGTGTTGCTACCTGATTCCTGCATGTTCTTCTAGCTCCATCAAGCCCACTTTCCTTTAGCCATCCCCAATTATTTGCAGTTCCCCAAACACATCATATGCTCCTTCACGTTCCCTTTTGCACAAGTTTTTTCCTCAACCTTGGAAGACTTTCTGCTTCTCCTCCTCTCCTCCTCCTTGTTCTGACTCCTCCTTCAAAATGAAGTGTCTCCTCTGGGAAGCCCATTCTGTGTATGGCTACCCCTATGGGATTTTAACTGCCTCCTATCCTAGCCTCTACATGCCTCCAGCACAGCAGTTAATTCAGTGTTATAATTTCTTATTTGCCTGTCTCCCTCATTAAGCTCACTGAAGGGACAGACGTGTTTTATGTAACTCTTAATCCTCAGCACCTAGCGCAGTGCTTGGCGTTGCTGACGGAATAAACAGATAGTGATATGCAGTTATTTCACTTTACAAACTAGAGATGTTCCTTAAATGTGGGTAAACCAAAGTCCAGTCATTGAAATCAGTTCAAATTTACAAAAGGAACAACAGTAGTTGCTTTAAGGAAAACCAGTGGATAGTGTCTTGCCATGGCAAATTATCTCCAACTTGAGCTTTTTTCTAAGGCAAGGCAAACTTATCCACGTATCCAGCAGCCCAAACTTGTATGCTGAAAATTTCCTAAAATGATTCCAATACCATTTAAAAAATAAGTGTATAGGGACATCTGACTAGCTCAGTCAGTAAAGTGTGCTACTCCTGATCTCAGGGTCGTAAGTTCGAGCCCCACAATGGGTGTAGAGATTAGTTAAAAAATAAAATCTTTCAAAAATAAAAATAAAAAAATTATTATATACATACCACATCTCTAAGTACTTGTGTCACCAGTAAATTTGCATTTCCCCCTTTAATCAGCATAGCATTTTTAACATTTTCACTAAGTTTCGGTTCTCTCTTCTCAAGGAATCTCTTGGCTCGTTTTGTTTTTGGCTTTCTGTTTGGAAAATCACAATTTGTAACAACTTAAAACATTTTCCTCATAGTACAAAATCATGACTTTACTAACATGCAAATTCTTAAAAATCAACAATTACATAACATTTATCAGTTAGGATTCCACCACTAAACAAAACTCACTTTTTAGGGAGATATTAACAAAAGGTATTCAGCTATTACTATTAAGTAAGTGTTAACTTTATTAGCTTTTGATTTTTTTTAAAGGCTTTCATTTTTTTAATATCACCAACATTCCTTTATTACTGTTTTTTCTCTAAACCTTTCATAAAAAAAAAAAGACTCAATGAAGACTGTTGCTATTTTTATTCCATCATTTTTCCTTCAGCCTTAGAGCAAACAGCACTCTTACCCTAACACAAAGCATTGCACACCAACTAGTGATCAATCTGTGGGCAGTTACCAAACACAGGGAGGCTACTCATTGTTTATCTTTCCTATAGGTCGTAGACCTACCGGGAAGTATACACTATCCCACTCCAACATCACAGCTGAAAAAGTCCAACATTATTGCCGCCAACGGGGAATAATAATGACTGACACTTTTATAGAGTTACCTTACTAAGGCTTATCTTCACCAAGACCCTACCACACAGGTAAAATTATTATCTTCATTTTACAGATGAGGCAACTGAAGCCAGAGAGGTAATTTGGCCAAGGTCACACAACTTGCAAGTAAGCCAATCTTCAAAATGAGCAAAATTTAAAAACTCATCTCGACCACTGTGCAAAATATGAAGGGAAAACAAATTCATTATTCTGACTTTATGATGTGACAGCAGGAGTAGAATGGTTTTATACAATTCTGTTCAGAGAAATTCTGTTCTGCTTCCACTATATCTTGCTTTTCCAACAGTTCTTGGCCATCTACTGAAAGAATTCCTCCTCTCTTAAATAACTACGACCCACCATCCTCCTTTCAGTCCTGTGGACACTTTGAGCAGGAAAAGAAAAACGCAATATACACACACTTCATTTATCAAGCAGAGTTTAAAAATTCTCCTGCAGACAAAGTGTTAAGCAATATAAATAAAGCTTCCAATCACTTACTGTTTGATAAAGATACACATTATTTATTAAATCAAAAAATATTTAGTATGTCTTATGGCAAAAAACAGTGCTCTATATTTCATGTGGTTTATTACTTCTCACTAACCAACTAATGCAAATAACATCTTCTATGTTGTATCAGCTGTTTGTTCCCCCATCAGATCATAGTCTTACTCATCTTTGATGTCCCCATACCTAGAGGAATACATAGCAGATGCACAAAATTCTCTGAATGACTAAAAGACGAATTTGTTTTGATTAGATGTTAATCCAGGAAAATCCCAAGAAATAACAGCAGGACT
This sequence comes from Panthera uncia, assembly GCF_023721935.1. Taxonomy (NCBI): domain Eukaryota; kingdom Metazoa; phylum Chordata; class Mammalia; order Carnivora; family Felidae; genus Panthera; species Panthera uncia. The sequence continues at coordinate 69,182,752 of NW_026057580.1, read as the reverse complement.
ATTCAGAAGACCAATAAATATTTTCTGAACGCATTTAAAACAAACATCAACTCAAGGGAACAAAAAAACTAATGAACATTTCTACGTGCTGTAGCAAAGGCTTTACGTACATACATTCTCGCCAGTAATCTTCACAGTTCAATGAAGTACGATTATTACGAACGCGATTATACAAAGTAAACTGAGGTTTAGGGGGATTAAATGGCCTAAAGTCACAAAGTTTTGTGAACGCGCCCGGACTGTCACCTACATCTGTCAGATTCCGAGGCCTTGTGCTCGTAACCATTCATTCGACCACCTTCCTCACGCTTCTCGGGAAACCAGGACTTTTCTAACTGGCTAGAATAAAAGCGGCGAACACCTCCGTGCTACCGCCTGGCAGCTCCCACCAGTGGGCTTCCCGGCACTTCATCGCCCAGCGAGCTGCACTACTAGAGACCTAGGCTAGCGGATGGATCGACCCACCACAAGCCAAACAGCGGGAGGAACGAGAGGAGTAGCCCAGGCGGAGAGGAGGTTTTTTCACTCGTCCCCACCACACGAGTCCCACTCCCCAACGTCCCCCATAGAAGGGACCCAGCGCACTTACACAACTCGATCCAAAGCGTCCATGGCTACCGCAACAAGAACCCGCAGAACACACGTGCACAGCGCGGTTACGCGAGATACGCCAGTGGCCCGGAACAGGCGGAACCGGAACTTGAGCGTGGCGTCACTTCCTGGGACCGCCCCATCATGGATGCCTAGGCTTTTTTTTTTTTTCCCCCCTTCTCCCTTTAATGAAATTGCGCCCCTTTCCCTTGGTAACAGATTTTTGCCTTGGCTTTTAGCCGGAAATTAACACTTTAGGTAACATCGTCTATAGCAGCTTGATGGACGCGCCTGTGTGTATACCTGGAATAAGGTATTCAGGGACCAGATGTTATTCTTCTGGGAATCTCCCAGAATGTCAGAAAGGTTCACATGGTAGGTACTCACACAGTGAGTGAAATCAATGTGAAATATGCACTATTGACCGAACTGTAAGCTCAGTGAGGCAGAATTTATAAATACTGCAGTGCCCGACACATAAAAGGTGTGCATTGAAAGTTAACACTATGGATCTTCATTTATAGCCCCAATTTTTAAATTGCTATATAATTCATATGCCATAAATTTTACCCCTGTAAAGTGTACATTTCACTGGTTTTTAGTATATTCACAAAGGTGCAACTATCACCACATCTAATATCAGAACATCTTTATCACCCCAAAAGGAAACACCCACCCTATCAACCCAATAGTAGTCACAACCCATTTTCCTGTGTGGTAACACACAGGCTGTCAGCTACCTAAGCTTGAGGTCAAGCATGCCATGCCCTCTTTTGCCTCCTACAGAATTGACACAAACTTGGTGGTAAGAAATCCCAAGCTCTTCAAGAGCTGGCTTGGGGTGCCTAGGGGCATCAACGTCTGTGGCCTGGCCTCTGCCATCACACTGATTTGCTGACTTCCTCTGGCCAAGCCAGACCATTACCCTACACCTTCTTTTCTTCAAAGAGTTTTATAATTTCAGCTCCAACATTTAGGCCTTTGGCCCATTTTGAATTAATCTTTGTATATCGTATAAGATAGGAGATCCAACTTCATTCTTTTGTATATGGATATCCAGTTGTCCCAGCATCATTTGTTGAATAGATTATCTTTGGGGTGCCTGGGTAGCTCAGTGGGTTAAGCAATGGGACTCAACTTCAGCTCAGATGGTGGTCTCATGGTTTGTGGGTTGGAGCCCCACATCAGCATGGATCCTGCTTAGGATTCTCTCTCCCTCTATCTCTGCCCTTCCCTGCATGTGCACGCACAAACTCTCTCTCTCTCTCTCAAAATTAATTAATTTTTTTTTAAAGATTATCTTTGCTCCATTTTATTGCCTTTGCTCCTTGGTCTTAAATCAGTTGACTATATTTATGTGGATTTATTTCTGGGCTCTGTATTCTGTCTATTAGGTATTATCTATTCTTTTGCCAATTCTCACTATCTCCATTATAGTAGCTTTATAACAAGTCTTGAAGTTGGGTAGTGTCAGTCTTCCTACTTTGTTTTTCAATATTGTGTTAGCCATTCTAGGCCTTCTGCCACTGCATATAAACTTTATTTTTGTTATGATTCTTTTTTACAAAAGTTTATTCTTAAATGTACAAACGGATCTAAGACAACACTTGATTCTAGCTATAGGTGGCAACAGATACTATGACAAGGAATCCAAATGTTTGAACAGGAATGGAATTTAGGATCACATTGTCTCGGGGCGCCTGGGTGGCTCAGTCGGTTAAGCAGCCGACTTCGGCTCAGGTCATGATCTCACGGTCCGTGAGTTTGAGCCCCACGTCGGCTCTGTGCTGACAGCTCAGAGCCTGGAGCCTGCTTCGGATTCTGTGTCTCCCTCTCTCTGACCCTCCCCCGTTCATGCTCTGTCTCTGTCTCAAAAATAAATAAACGTTAAAAAAAAAAAAAAAAGGATCACATTGTCTCAGGCATAAAAAAACAGCTTACTTTTTGTCAGTTTTCTTAATTCCACCTGTGGCCAGGAGGCCCATCCCCATAGCCTTTGCTTTTAGCTCCTTGAGTTTCTTCTGCTCCCCTTTCTGTTTCTGCTTGAGTGCCTTATCTTCCTCATCTGTGTCCTTGGCCTGCTTCATGGGCTGCTTCAGGGGCTCCTTCTTGCCACATTCATGGTCAGACATGGCACCTGACACCCCTTCCCCAGACCCTGCCACCAAAAGCTCCTCCATATAAACTTTAGAATCAGTTTGCCAATATCCACACGATAACTAGCTAGGATTTTGATTGATATTGCATTGAATCTATAGAGCAAGCTGGAAAGAACTGATATCTAGACAATGTTGAGTCTTCCTTTCCATGAATATGGAACATCTTTCCATTTAGTTCTTCTTTGATTTCTTTCATCAGAGTTTTTATAGTTTTCCTCATATAGATCTTGTATGTGTTTTGTTACATTAATACCTAAACTTTTCATTTTGGGAATGCTAATATAAATAGTATTATGCTTTGTTATAATGAGCACTGGGTGTTGTATATAAGTGATGAATCACTGAATTCTACTCCTGAAACCAATATTGCACTGTATGTTAACTAACTAGAATTTGAATAAAAATTTAAAAAGAAAAAATAAAGCTTGAATTATTTAAAATAGTAATGGTATAAAAAACAAATAAAAAATAAAATATTAATAGTATTGTGTTTTAAATTTCAAATCCTATTTGTTCATTGCTGGTATATAGGAAAGCAATTGCTTTTTTGTGCATTAACTTTTACCCTGCATCCCTGCTATAATTGCTAATTAGTTCCAGGAGTTTTTGTTTGTTTGTACATGCTATTTTCCACATAGATGATCATGTTATCTGAGAACAAACAGTTTTATTTCCCTTTCTTCTTTATTTGCATTAGCTAGGACTTCCAGTGTAATGTTAAAAAGCTGTGGTGAAGGGGGACATTCTTGCCTTTTTTCTGATCTTAACGAGAAAGCTTCAAGTTTCTTACCATAAACAAGATGTTAACAGTAGAATTTTTGTAGATAGTCTTTATCAAGTTGAGGAGGTTCCCCTCTTTCATTCCTGATATTAATAATCTGTCTCCTCTCTTTTTAATTAGTTAGCCAGGCTTGAGGCTTATCAATTTCATTGATCTTTTCAAAGAACCAGCTTTTGGTTTCATTAATTTTCTCAATCGATTTCCTATTCTCAATTTCATTGGCTTTTTTGTTCTAATTTGTATTATTTCTTTTTTTCTGCCTACTTTGAATTTAATTAGCTCTTTTTTTCTAGTTTCCTAGCATGGAAACTTAGATGATTGATTTTAAATCTTTCTTATTTTCTAACATATGCATCCCATGCTATAAATTTCCCTCTAAGCACTGCTTTCACTGTATCCCACAACTTTTGACAAATTGTTTTTTCATTTAGTTCAAAATATTTTTAAATTTCTTTTTGAGAGTTTTACTTGCCCTGTGTGATATTTAGAAGGGTGTTTTTTAGGGGCACCTGGGTGGCTCAGTTGGTTCAGTGTCTGACTTCGGCTCAGGTCATGATCTCATGGTTCATGGGTTTGAGACCTGTGTCGGGTTCTGTGCTGACAGCTTAGAGCCTGGAGCCTGTTTTGGATTCTGTGTTCCCTCTCTCTCTGTCTCTCCCCCACTTGTGCACTCTCTCTCTCTCTCTCTCTCAGAAATAAACACCAAAAATTAAAAAAAAAAAAGAAGCGTATTCTTTAATCTCTGAGTATTTTGGAATTTTCTGTCTGTTTAATGGTTTCTAGTTTCATTGCGGTCTGAGAGCAGACATTGTATGATTTCTATTCTTTTAAATTTGATAAAGTGTTTTTTGTCCCCAAATGTGGTCTCTCTTGATGAATGTTCCATGTGAGCTTGAGAAGAATGTATGTTCTGTTGTTATATGAAGTAGTTTATAGATGTCCCTTATGTCCAGTTGACTGATAGGATTGTTGAGTTCAACCATGTCCTTACTGATTTTCTACCTGCTTGATCGCTCCATTTCTGATAGAGAGATGTTGAAGTCTTCAACTATGTTAGTGGATTCATCTATTTCTCCTTGAGGTTCTATCAGTTTTTGCCTCATGTATTTTGGTGCTCTGTTGTTAGACACATACATGTTAATGATTAGTATGTCTTCTAGGAGAATTGACCACCTTATCAATATGTAATGCTCCTCTTTATCCCTGATAAATTTCCTTGGTCTGAAGTTGGCTCTGTATGAATTAATATAGCTACTCTTATGTTGTTTTGATTAATGTTAGAATGATATATTTCTCCATCCATTTACTTTTAATCTTTATGTGTCTTTATATATAAAGTAGGTTCCAGGTAGACAGCATTTAGTTGGGTCTTGTTTCTTGATCCAGTCTGACAGTCTCTGTTTTAATTGGTGCATGTAGAGCATTGACATTCAAAATTATTGTTTATATAGTTGGATTCATATCTACCATATATATTACTGTTTTCTATTTGTTGCCCTTGTTCTTTGTTCCTATTTTTGTCTTCTATTATTTTTCTGTCTTTTGTGGGTCTGTTTTTTAAAGATTTTATTTTAATGTTTATTTTTGAGAGACAGACAGACAGAGCACAAGCAGGGGAGGGGCAGAGAGAGAGGAAGACACAGAATCCGAAGCAGGCTCTAGGCTGTCAGCACAAGACCTGAGGCGGGGCTCAAACTCATGAACGTGAGATCATGACCTGAGCTGAAATTGGATGCTTAACCAACTGAGCCACCCAGGCACGCCTTAAGATTTTATTTCTAAGTATCTCTACACCCAAGGTGGGACTTGAATTTACAATCCCAAGATCAAGAGTTGCATGCTTGTCGTAGTCTCTGGGTCTGGAGTTCTCTCTTGTCCAGCAAGGGAGCGGATGCAAGATTGAAATGCAAGAGACAATAATGTCCAAGAGGAGACAAGAGTCCCAAGTAAGAGTCCTTGCTCTGTTTTTATTAGGATCAGAAGGCTTACAAGCATGATGGACGTGCACAAAGAGACAATGAAACCATGAACATTAACTTGTGGGTGTGAGGGAAAGGGGGTTTTGAAGATATGCAGTGTTAGGGGTTTGGGTCAATACAAAACTAAATCCTGGGCAGAAGGTTGTTTACAGCAGACATGAGGCACCACCTCTGTTTACCTAAACTGGTCTAGGGGACAAGAAAGACAGAGTATGCTACCTCAGGGTCAACAAGACACCTTTCTTCTGCTAATTAGCTCCTCTCCAGGCAACTTCCTCCTGCTGCAGTCTATAGCCCTGTTTACCTGTTTTTGTCCTTGCTTCCAGTGAAAGAAGCTTTCTGCTATTGTACTAAATTGGGGGGTGTTTCTGCCCTGAATACCTAATCTTGTTTACTAATCTTGGATGTTTTCATCCTGAGATTTCCTATTCCTATACCTTTGTCCTATACTGGGGGCCTTTGCCCTGTTTACCTAATCTTGTTTTACCTAATCTTGGATGTTTTCATCCTGAGATTTCCTATTCCTATACCTTTGTCCTATACTGGGGGCCTTTGCCCTGTTTACCTAATCTTGTTTGCCTAGTCTTGGATGTGTTCATCCCGTGGCTTTCTATTTCTTTATGTCTTGTTAACCCATCGGTGCAAATTCAGGGAATTCCTAACCTTATTCCCCACACACGCTCTACTGACTGAGCCACCCAGGTGCCCCTGTATTTTGTGATTTTAATTAACCATTTTCTATGATTCCATTTTCTCTCTTTTCTTAGTTTAGTTGGTTAAAATCTTTAAGATTTTAAAGTAACCTCTGCACCCAACCTATGCTCAAACTTACAACCCTGAGATTAAGAGTCACATGCTCTACCAACTGAGCCAGCCAGGAGCCCATGCACTTTTTTCCTTTAAGTTTATTTATTTTGACAGAGAGAGAGAGGGAGAGAGAGAATCCCAAGCAGGCTCCTTGCTGTCAACGTGGAGTATAATGCAGGGCTTGATCCCACAAACCATGAGATCATGACCTGAGCCAAGACCAAGAGTCAGAAACAACCAACTGAGCCACTCAGGCACCCCTGCACACTTCTTTACAAACACTTTTTAGTGGTTTCCCTAGAGTTTGCAATATACATTTACAATTAATCCACATCCATTTTCAAATAACAATATACTACTTCATGGGGTGTACAAGTACAAAAAAAAAAAAAACTCCTAATTTCTTCTGCCAGTCCCTTATATCATTTCTGTCATTAATTTCACTTATACATAAGCACATATGTCTTAGTCCATTCAAGGGGCTATATACCAGAATACCATATACTGGGTGGCTTATAAACAACAGAAATGTATTTCCCACAGTTCCAGAAGCTTTAAAGTCTAAGATCAAGGCATCAGCAGATATGCTGTATGATGAAGGCCCATTTCCTGATTCGTAGACAGCATCTTTTCACTGTGTCATCACGTGGAACAAGGAACAAAGGAACACTCTAGGGTCTCTTTTATAAGGGTACTAATACCATTCAGGAGGCCTCTACCCTCATGACCTAATCACCTCCCAAAGGCCCTACCTTGTAATACCATCACATTGAGGGGTTAGGATTTCCACACATGAATTTGAGAAGGACACATTCTGTCTATAGCAATCCATATATACAAAGGCATACATAATCAAATATATTGTCATTATTTGAACAAATTTTTCTGGTATATCAATTAAAAATAAAAATAGGGCGCCTGGATGTCTCAGTTGGTTAAGTGTCCAACTCTTGATTTCAGCTCGGGTCATGATCTAACAGTTCATGAGTTTGAGCCCCATGTTGGGCTCTGTGCCTGCAGTGCAGAGCCTGCTTGGGATTTTCTCTCTCTGTCTGTCTCTCTCTCTCTCACTCCCCCACTTTATGCTCTCTCTCTCTCTCTCTCTCAAAATAAAGTTAAAAAAGTAAAAGTAGAAGTTTTTATTTTACCTTCACGTATTCCTTTTCTGATGATCATCCTCTCTTTATGCAGATTTGAGTTTCTGACTCATATCATTTTACTTCTCTCTAAAGAACTTCTAACATTTCTTGCAAGGCAGGTCTACTGGCAACAAATTCCCTCAGTTTGTGTTTGTCTTTATCTTTTTGAAAGTCTTTCTTTCTCACTTTTAAGGGATAATTTTGCAAAATACTTAACTCTACTTTAGTGTGTTTTTTCTTTCCACATTTTAAATATTACATTCTAGGGCACCTGACTGGCTCAGTCAGTTAAGCATCCAACTCTTGATTTCCGCTCAGGTACTGATCTCAGAGTTTGTGAGTTCAAGACCCTCCTTGGGCTCTGGGCTGACAGTGTGGAACCTGCTTGGGATTGTCTCTTCTCCCTCTCTCTCTCTTCCCCTCCCCCACTCATGCACTTGCTCTCTCTCCCTCAAAATAAACTTAAAAATAATAATAATTCATTCCATCTGTCTTCTTGCCTGCACAGTTATTGAAGAGAAATTAGATGTAATTTTTATCTTTGCTCCTCTATAGGTATGGTGATTTTCCCTGCTCTGGTTCCTTTCAGGATTTTAAATTAATTGCTGATTTTATGTAGTATGAAAATGATATCCTGGAGTGCCAGGGTGGCTCAGCCGGTTAATCCAGCAATGGATTCTTGATTTCGGCTCAGGTCATGGTCTCACAGTTCTTGAGTTTGAGCCCCGTGTCAGGCTCTGCACTGAGCCTACTTGGCATTCTCTCTCTCCCTGTGCCCCTCCCCAACTTGCATGTTCTCTGTCTCTCTAAATAAATAAATAAAATGATATCCCTAGATTTAGGGGTTTTTTTGGCATTTATCCACTTGGTGTTCTCTGTGGTTTAATGCCTGATATTAATTTGGGGAAATTCTCAGTCATTATTGTTTCAAATATTACTTGTTTCTTTCTCCCTTTTTTCACTTCTTGAATTTCCACTACATGTATGTCACATCTTTTGTAGTTGTGCCATATTTCCTGATATTTTTTTTTTCTTTCAGCCTTTTTTCTCCTTTTCCATTTCCATTTTGGCAGTTCCTATTGAAATATCCTGAAGTTCAGAGATTCTTTGCTCAGCCATGTCCAGTCTACTAATAAACCTATCAAAGACATTCTCCATTCCTGTTATGTTTTTGGTTTCTAGCATTTGTTCTTGGTTCTTTCTTAGACTCTGCTTACATTGCCCATCTAGACTTGCGTGCTGTCTACTTTATCCATGAAAGCCCTTAGCACCCTAATCATAGCTTTAAATTCCCATTCTGACAATTCCAACATCCCTGCCATACCTGAGTCTGGTTCTGATGCTTACTCTGCCTCTTCAAACTGTGCTTTTTGCCTTTTAGTGTGTCTTGCAATATTTTTGGTAGCTGGACATAATGTGCTGGGCAAAAGGTACTGCTGTAAATAGGCCTTTAGTAATGTGGTGGTAAAGTGTGGGGAAGGGAAAATGTTCTATAATCCCATGAGTTGGTCTCAGTCTTCTATGTGACTCTCAGTTTTTCTTCTTCTGTTTGGTGGGACAGAAAGACTAGAGTGGACTGGAGTTGGGTATCTCTTTTCCTCAGGTCAGTTACCCTCTGATAAAACCCCAGCAGGTTAGGCTCTGGTTACATAATTTCTCCTGAGGGTAGACCTTGTTAAGAAGACAGAATGCTCTGAGGTATTTCAAAACCATTCCTTTTGTCTTCTCCTTTGTGGAAGCACGAGGAGATTTTTCTCCAACACTCACTGTGAGAACCTAGTTGAGCTCTTGGAGGCAAAATTGAAAAGTGAATGAGGACTTCTGATAACTGGGTCTTCCTGGAGTTTTTAACATTCAAAGTTATCCACATTGAACCTCTAGCAATTTATCGATTACAGTTCAATTTTTCTTATCCCATAACTGGTTCTCATAGAGGTTTGTGCTCATAGGCTTCTGCTCCATTAAGTTCTGATCCTCTGTATTCATCTGTCTGTGGTTTGTCCTGTGACTTCACTTGTCTAAAGTGAAGAGTTATTGATATGTCTTTTCAGTTCAGCTTTTTATTGTTACAATGGAGTGGCAATTTCCACCTTCTCAGCATCAGACCAGAAACCAGAAGTGTCTTTGATAGTATTTTGAGTGCCAGACATTGTGAATTTTACTTTGCTGGGTGCTGGATATGTTATTCTACAGTGTTGTTCTGAGATGCAGCTACTTGGAAACCATCTGATCCTTTCAGGTCTTCCTTTTCAGTTTTGCTAGGTGTGGCAAGAGCCTTATTTAGGCTAATTATGCTCTAAGGCAAAACCCTTCGGAGTACTCTATCCATGCTCCATGAAATATGAGATTTTCTACTCTGGCTGAGAACTGCACGCTGCAGGGATTGTTCAGACAGCTCTTTTCCCTGCCTCCACTATTTTTCTGGCACATATGTGATCAGTATTCCACTGAAGACTCCGGGAGGATTCTATATAGATCATTGAAGTTTTCTCTCTCTGTACTCTCCCCTTTCTGATATTCTGCTGTGCAAACTCCAGCTCTCTTGATCTTCATGGGCTTCCAGTCCCATCTCCTCAACTCAGAAAGCTGACTGAATTCCACCTGGACTCCTCCTCCTTACACTGTAACCTGGTAATTCTCTCTAGGCAGTATTCTAGGGAAATCATGAGGCTACCTCACTTGTTTCCTGACAAGTTATGCACCAAAGTGTAGAATGACAGTGTGGAAGACAGAACAAGTTCTCTCTAAAATGCTCAGGTCCTACTCCCCAGAACCTGGGAATGTTCTATGTAAAGGGGCTTTTGCAGACATGATTCAGTTCAGGATTTTTTTTTTTTTTGTAATATCTTTTAATGTTTATTTTAGAGAGAGACAGAGACAGAGAGTGAGCAGGGAAGGGGCAGAGAGAGGGAGACGCAGAATCCAAAGTAGGCTCCAGGCTCTGAGCTGTCAGCACAGAGCCCGACATGAGGCTTGAACTAACGAACCATGAGATTGTGACTTGAGCCGAAGTCTGATGCTTAATAGACTGAGCCACCCAGCCACCCCTCAGGATCTTTAGATAGGAAGGTTATCCTGGATTTTCTGTATGAGACGAATCTAATTACAAGGGACCTTTTAAGGGGGACACAGGAGTGTAAGAATCAGAGAAAATGTGATGACAGAAGCAGGAGAGAGAGATTTAAAGATGTTACATTACTTATTTTGAATATGGAGGAAGGGGCCTCAGGCCAAGGAATGCAGGCAGCCTCTAGCAGCTGAAAAAGACAAGAAAATGGATTCTCCCGTGGTATGTCCAGAAGGAATGCAGCCCTATCAACATCTTGATTTTATCCCCGTAAGACTTATTCTTGGAATTTGACCTCCAGAACTATAAGATAATAAATTTAATCGTGTTTTAAGCCACTAAAATTGTGGTATTTTGTTACAGCAGCAGTAGCAACCTAATACAATCACCAAATGAAAGCATGGGATATGAAGAGAATACAAGAGTTTGTGAAGACACGATAGTGAAGGAAATCTTACTTGGGATCTGAAAAAAAAGTAGGACCTTTGCTATCTTGACATCCTTATTCATACGTTAAGTATGGCAACGTTAAACCCAAAACAAAGTACCAGTTGTCCCCCCCACACACACACCCAAAGAAAAAAATTTTTAAAGAAAAAAAATATATACCAGTATCTAGAAACTACATATTGTCATTAACAAAGGCATATATTTACTCTGTATTGAATCAATAAAATGTACCTCTAGACAATTTTATAAACAGGATTCTCTTATTCCATAAGGAAAGAACGGTGGGGTCACCTGAGTGGCTCAGTCAACTGAGCCTCCAACTCTTGGCTTCAGCTCAGGTCATGATCTTGCAGTTTATGAGTTCGAGCCCCAGCATCGGGCTCCGTGCTGACAGTGTGGATCCTGCTTGGGATTCTTTCTCTCTCTCTCTCTCTCTCTCTCTCTCTCCCCCTCCCTCTCTCTCTGCCCCTCCCCTGCTTGTGCATGCACTCTCTCTCAAAATAAAAACTTAAAAAAAAAAAAAAAGAATGGTGGAAGTCATAAAAGAGAGACAGCAAGTCCATTTCTAGAATCAATGACATTTCTGGAGAGAACTGTATGCAAGCCTAACACATTAGGAAGTTTTTTCAGTTTCACATAGGAACAACAAAAAAATGAAAACAGTAGATTCTGGAAAATTATTAGCTGCTGCTAAATAGCTAACCACATAATATCAATAATTTCAGCTGACTCTGTCAACAAATTTGTTATGATCAACTATATAGTACATAATGAACAAATGTGTGGATTTCCTAACATTTCTATAATGGCCTTAACGAGTAATTCCCCATGATGAACCTTAGCCATATAAAATCCTATTAAATAGAATATCCTTGGGGCACCTGGGTGGCTCAGTCAGTTAGACGCCTGACTCTTGGTTTCAGCTCAGGCCATGATCTCATGATTTCATGGGTTCGAGCCCCACATCAGGTTCTGTCCTGACAGTTGGAGCCTGCTTGGGATTCTCTCTCCCTCTCTCTGCCTGTCCCCACTAGCACTGTCTCTCTCAAAAACAAATCAAAACAAACAAACAAAGCCATTTTAAATAGAATATCATTATTTGTTAAGCAAAAGCCACCTATCGCATTCAGTGTCAGAAGCAGTATTGTGACAGCTACAAAGAGACTGTAGTTCCAAGATTCGTTTGTAAGTGATAGCAGTTAAATCAGTAAGACAGACCAATGGTGGAGAAATTAATTTGTGAAGTTCTAGTCTGACAAAACATTTCGTAATTGAAAAATAAGATTCATTTTACTAAATTCCCAACATTTATCCTCATATCCTCATTTACAGGCAAGGAACTAAAAACACGTTATGTTCTTTTCAGAATATAAGACTTTATTATCCTCTTCAACTTAAGGTAGAACTACATCACACATTAGATGAGTTTCTTTGCAAGATTACAGGTCTCAAGAATTTTCCATTCTACTTCCTTACCCTTTTCTCCAGTTTTCTAAACGCATAATGTATTAAATAGGATTACATGTGGCTATTACAGCATGACTTAAACAAGAGGAAAGGTATTTCTCCCTCACACAAAAGGCCGGAGGTAGGTAGTTGCAGTGCCTTCCCTGCCTGAACAGCAGCAGTCACAGGTTAGGAATGACGTTCACACTCAGGACCCAACAGGTCTTCTGGGACTGAACCCGGCACCAGGCTCACTTCACTTCATTGGAAACAGCACAACAGCATGAGGTTTGTTTCAACAGGAGGCTTTACTCTGGCACCCAAGTGTCAGATCAGGTGTAAGGGAACAAGATCATCTGGGTGGGTGCAGAAGCCATGCTGGCTTAGAAACTTCAGGCTCCCCAAGAACCAGTATCTCTTGAAACAGCCATGAATGTAGCTTCCAGGGATCTTTGTAATAGGAACCACAGTGCTTGAAGCACCTGGCTGGCTCAGTCAGTAAAGGACATGACTCTTGATCTCAGGGTTGTGAATTCAAGCCCCACATTGGGCATGGCGCCTATTTTTGAAAGAAAGAAAGAAAGAAAGAAAGAAAGAAAGAAAGAAAGAAAGAAAAGAAAGAAAAGAAAGAAAGAAAGAAAGATAGATAGATTTAAGAAAGAAAGAAAAGAAAAGAAAAAAAGAAAAAAAAAAAAGAAAAAGAAACAGTACTTCAGGAGGCCCAGTCCATATTTTCCGATGGGTATTTACAGTTGTCATATAGTCTTCCTGGTCTAGATACCATTTACCAATAAGGGGTCATTTTTAATCATAAGCAATATTGCCTGACATCACAGTTGACATTCTATTATTTCATCTTGTAGATTTCCAGGGAAAACAGTGCCAAAAGTTAAACTTGAAGTCATTCTACCATGGAGAAAAAGAAAGGGTTCTATTATTAACCTTCTTTATTCTTGGCAGTCCAGGGCAGCATATCACGATCCAATCTTCTATCTTGTTGCTTTGCCACTCGTGGCTTCTATTTCCAAGGTTACTTTCTAGTCCCAAAAGCCTGATGAAGCTCTAGCCACCACATCCATGTTCCAGCAGGAAGAAAGAGAAGATGAACTGGCCCACTTCCCTTTATGTCTTAAAATTTAAGGAAACTTTCCAGAAGTATCTATCACTCAACACTTATAATTCCATGTCACTGGCCAGAACTTAGTCATATGGCCACATATATGCATACACATGGGCAAATTGATAACCTGAATAATTCTGGGATTGTTACAAAATGAAAAAAGAAAAAACAGATACTGGGTCAGGTAATTAGCAAGATGAGTCAGAAATAGTATGATGGAAGAAGCAGGAGAGACTCAAAGAGTGAGAGGGACTTGACCATTACTGGCTTTAAAGAGAAGAGGACCATAGCCAAGCAATGTATGCACCCTCTAGAAGGTGGAAATGGCTCTCAGATGATAGTAAGAAAATGGGACATTGATCCTTCAATTGTAAAGAACTGAAATCTGCCAATAACTGAATGAACAAGGAAATAAGAGTCCCCAACCCCAACCTCCAGTAGAGAATGAGGTCCTGCCAACACTCTGATTTTAGCCTAGCCCATGTCAGCTAGCTGACCTACACTTGTGTCATTTTAAGCCACTACATTTGGAGTCATCTGTGACAGCTGCAATAAAAAATGATACACTTACCTTAATGAAACTTCCAATTTAAAAGACTTACCAGAGAAGGGTCCCTATAGTCATTTACATCATATTTTTAAAAATTCAATTCATATCTGGTCCTTAATGACTCTGGTATATTAAACTGTACTACAATTGGAAATGTGTGTAGAGTCAACAAAACTAGTAAAATAGTGAACTGAAAAGCTACACAGTCAATTATTTTATATAAAAGCTCCAAAAAGTTTGTTACTAGTTACTATGAGAAACATTTCATCTAGGAGTGATTTCTAAGGCAGTATCTTGAGTTTCCATAAATACAGAACCTTCTGACTCAGAAGGGATATCAGTAAGAGAACCAGAATTCTCCATCTCCAAGTTCAGTGGTTTCCCCTGTTCATAACTCAGGTTTGAACTATCTTTCATTTGAATCTCTTGCTCTTCCAGCTCCAAAGGTTTCTCTGAGGCTGGAGCTACCACATCGTCATCTTCACTTTCATGCAGAAAGCTACAAATCATGTTGGGTCTATAGGAGAAATCATTGTCCTTGATCTGCAGCCATTCCACACCACCTGGTAAGGGAGGGTGAGGGATGGGAGGACAAACCAAGAAAGAAACATGAAAAAGGAATTTCAGGCACTGAAGTAGATTTCTCTTTAATTTAAATTTTCATCCTATGGATACACGTCAAAATAAAATCCCAAGGTAAACCAATGAACATGGTGCCCATAACTACTGATAAATAATCATGGAATTTCCATCTTATCTGGAGATCTTAGAATGCCTATAGTGTATGCAACATCAAAATCACTAAAAACGGAATATAGTCAATAATATTTTAGTAACTTTATATGGTGACCAGTGGGAACTACACTATATGGTGAGCACTTTGTAATGTATATAATTATCAAGTCACTATGTTGTATGCCTGAAACTAATATAATATCGTATATCAACTATACTGCAATTAAAATTTTTTTTAAATTCAGACTAAAAATAAATCTCTAAAAAAAAATCACTAAAAGTAATTAACTTTAGTTACCATTCCAACCTCCTTTTCCAGAGTCCAATTCCCAAATCATCCTGAGAGATCACTGAGCTCTCACTGCCACCTCACACCTTATAGAAAATTCTGTCACTTCCATACGATTTTCTCCTCAGTTTTCGTAATGGATGATACCACCCTATCGTCTTTCAAGTCAACAGTAACATGTCATTTTGAGTTGGAACATCCAATGATGAAGTAAGACACCTCTCCAAAAAAAAACAAACAATAAAAAACAAAAACTTGAAAAAAATTGTTTTCCTTCTTGTACTTACAAAGCCCTAACCCATCAATGAACCCCCCATAATCAAGAACTGCTTCTGGCACAAAAACAGACACATAGACTAATGGAATAGAATAGAAACCCCAGAACTAGACCCACAAACGTATGGCCAACTAATCTTTGACAAAGCAGGAAAGAACATCCAATGGAAAAAACGACAGTCTCTTTAACAAATGGTGCTGGGAGAACTGGACAGCAACATGCAGAAGGTTGAAACTAGACCACTTTCTCACACCATTCACAAAAATAAACTCAAAATGGATAAAGGACCTGAATGTGAGACAGGAAACCATCAAAACCCTAGAGGAGAAAGCAGGAAAAGACCTCTTTGACCTCAGCCGTAGCAATCTCTTACTCGACACATCCCCAAAGGCAAGAGAATTAAAAGCAAAAATGAACTACTGGGACCTTATGAAGATAAAAACCTTCTGCACAGCAAAGGAAACAACCAACAAAACTAAAAGGCAACCAACGGAATGGGAAAAGATATTTGCAAATGACATATCGGACAAAGGGCTAGTATCCAAAATCTATAAAGAGCTCACCAAACTCCACACCCGAAAAACAAATAACCCAGTGAAGAAATGGGCAGAAGACATGAATAGACACTTCTCTAAAGAAGACATCCGGATGGCCAACAGGCACATGAAAAGATGCTCAACGTCACTCCTTATCAGGGAAATACAAATCAAAACCACACTCAGATATCACCTCATGCCAGTCAGAGTCGCCAAAATGAACAAATCAGGAGACTACAGATGCTGGAGAGGATGTGGAGAAACGGGAACCCTCTTGCACTGTTGGTGGGAATGCAAATTGGTGCAGCCACTCTGGAAAACAGTGCGGAGGTTCCTCAGAAAATTAAAAATAGACCTACCCTATGACCCAGCAATAGCACTGCTAGGAATTTACCCAAGGGATACAGGAGTACTGATGCATAGGGGCACTTGTACCCCAATGTTTATAGCAGCACTCTCAACAATCGCCAAATTATGGAAAGAGCCTAAATGTCCATCAACTGATGAATGGATAAAGAAATTGTGGTTTATATACACAATGGAGTACTACAGGGCAATGAGAAAGAACGAAATATGGCCCTTTGTAGCAACGTGGATGGAACTGGAGAGTGTGATGCTAAGTGAAATAAGCCATACAGAGAAAGACAGATACCATATGGTTTCACTCTTATGTGGATCCTGAGAAACGTAACAGAAACCCATGGGGGAGGGGAAGGACAAAAAAAAAAAAGAGCGTAGAAGAGGGGAGAATGGGAGAGAGCAAAAACATAAGGGACCTTTAAAATCTGAAAAAAAAAAAAAAAAAAAAAAATCTGAGAACAAACTGAGGGTTGATGGGGGGGTGGGAGCAAGGGGGGTGGTGAGTGATGGGTACTGAGGAGGGCACCTTTTGGGATGAGCACTGGGTGTTGTATGGAAACCATTTTGACAATAAATTTCATATATTGAAAAAAAAAAAAAGAACTGCTTCAATGATGCTAATCATTTCTTCTTTTATCCTTCTGGCCCTTTCAGTCAAATATTTTCAGTGGTTCCTCATTAATTTCCATAGCAAGCCTTAGTTATACCTTCAAAATGCCATTAGATATCTCTAAGATACCACAACCTATCTTTCCACCCTGTTCACACTTCCATCTGCTCCTATTCACCACCAGAAGCTAAGTCTTCTGTGACTGTTTGTTGAACCATCCTTATGGCTGATGCCATGTCTTCTCATATGTTACTACTATAAAATCTCCTTCTATCAAAAGTTGATTAGTCCTTTTCCCTCCAGCCAGCTTCAACCATTCTTTCATTATTTTTTTCCTGCAATACCATCATTCGCATAGTCACCAGGTTCAAAATCTTGAAGCCATCCATCCTATTGCCTATTCTGTTATTTAGCTTAAATACTTGGCACATAACAGAAACTTAAAATAAGTTGAATGAAACGGGTATTGAGTCCCATTCACACATGTCCGTTTCAGCGTGATTGACTTTAGAGTGCAAACTCCCAGAAGGCAGGGCCCACATCTTCTTTTCTTTTGTTCTGCCTGCAGCATATTGCCATGTTTGGTAGCCTCCAAGATGGTCCCCAAAGATCTTCACCTTCCTGGTATTCATGCCCCTGTGTCATCCCTTCCCATAATAAATAAGATATAGCAGAAATGACAGAATGTGACTTCTAAGGCTAGTTCATAAAAGATATTGTGGCTTCTATTTTGTTCTCACAGATCACTTGATCTGGAAGAAGCCACCTGCCATGTCAGGAGCGCACTTGAACAGTACTATGGGTAGGCAAGGTCCTGAGGCATCCTGCTAACAGCCAGCATAAACCAGCCAGGCATGTGAGTGAGCCAACTTATATTCAGATGTTCCACATTACTCAAGCCTTCAGATCCCTTCTTCAGTCCAGCCAACATATTGACGGTAACCTCAAGAGAGACATTGAACCAGAACCACCTGGCTAAGCTGAACCACCTGGCCAAATGCCTGATTCACAGAAACTGTGTAAAATATTTTTGTTGTTGTTTTAAAACAATTAAGTTTAGAGGGAATTTTTTATGCAGCAATGCATAACCAATATAGCCTTGAGCTAACTAACGTATTGGATTAAACAAAACACGCAAATCTTCCCACGGTCGACCTGGTGGTTTATTAAAGACTGTAGGAAAGGAAATTCTACAACTTCCTGCTTTAAAAAAATATATCAAAATAATAGCTAAGCTATCTGATATGTATCTGCCTTTCAAGTCCATTCTAGAACTTCAAGTACCTCTTTCTTCCTGTTATTTTATTTTATTTTATATTTTGTTTTATTTTAGAGAGAGAGAAACAGTGTGAGTGGGGAAGGGGCAGAGAGAGAGGGAGACACAGAATGCAAAGCAGGCTCTAGGCTCCAAGCCGTCAGCACAGAACCTGACGCGGGGATCGAACCCATGAACCATGAGATAATGACCCGAGCTGAAGATGGACACTTAACCGACTGAGCCACCCAGGCACCCCTCTTCCTGTTACTTTCACGAAATGCTAAAAATGGGGATAGTTTTGGGATATACATGTTAAGAACAAAGATTTTTTATGTACTTATATGTAACTGGTATAATTAATTTCTACATGATTAATGTGCCTTCATATGTTTATTCCTCAAATATAATAAATCAAGCCACAAATATTCATCACTAGGGTCATGTTTATCAGAGTTTGAAATATGTCTTTGAGCAATGAGTTTTTTTTTTCATTAGCAAATTTTTTAAAATGGAAGAATAGATGACACACAATGTGACATTAGTTTCAGGTGTACAATACAGTGATTTGAAAAGTCTATATATTATGCCATGTTCACAACTGCAGCTACCATCTGTCACCATACACCATACGACACTATTACTGTACCATTGACTATATTCCCCATGCTGTGTCTTTTATTCGAGTGACTTACTCATTCCATAACTGGAAGCCTGTATCTCCCACTCCCCTTCACCCATTCTGCCCATCCCACCACCCCCACCCCTCTGGCAACCACCAGTTTGTTCTCTGTATTTATGGGCCTGTTTCTGCTTTTTGTTTATTAGTTTGTTTTATTTTTTTATATTCCATGTATAAATGAAATCACACATTTAGACAAATGTGTGATTTCTCTTACTTCACTTATGAGCAATGAGCTTTTAAACTTCCAAGTAATTATTTGCTCATCTCCACAAATATGTGCCTACTATGGATGGGTTCAAGAAGCACTAGTTCAGGGGCGCCTGGGTGGCGCAGTCGGTTAAGCGTCCGACTTCAGCCAGGTCACGATCTCGCGGTCCGTGAGTTCGAGCCCCGCGTCAGGCTCTGGGCTGATGGCTCGGAGCCTGGAGCCTGTTTCCGATTCTGTGTCTCCCTCTCTCTCTGACCCTCCCCCGTTCATGCTCTGTCTCTCTCTGTCCCAAAAATAAAATAAAAAATTAAAAAAAAAAAAAAAAAAAAAAAAGAAGCACTAGTTCAAAGTCTCTACTCTGGGATGACCAGCAATTGGAGAAGGCTCAGCGGATGCAAATTAAGAATGAGATTTAGGGGCACCTGGGTGGCTCTGTCATTAAGCACCTGACTTCAGCTCAGGGCATGATCTCACCATTCCTGAGTTCAAGTCCCACATCGGGTGAGCTTGAGCCCTGATTCAGGAGAACACGAGCGCTGCATCGGGTAAAACATGAGCCCTGGATGAGCCCTGCTTCTCTCTCTCTCTCTGCCCCTCGCTCATTTGTGCTCCCCTCCAACTCAAAAAAAAAAAAAAAAAAAGAGTCTTCGGTCTAAAACCTGTGGGTCCTTCCCTCACATATAGAGCCAGCTTCTTCCAGTTGCGAGCTTCTTGGGAAAGGTTGCCACCGCTGCCACAAGTTTCCAGGAGATCCTCTGGGGTTACACCTTGACGACACAGATCCTGTCGTCTCCATTTACAAAGAAGTTTTAATTAAGGGGATGGGGTGGGTAGCAGCTGCTGAATTCCCTAGGGGCTGAAAATCTATCAAGTTTCTTGACAAACTCCTCACAATTGTTTCCACGCAAAGCAGATAAAAGATTTCTTATACGTCTCTAGTGCCCTCTGCCACACCATAATTCAAATAAATTTTAAATCTATGTTTGATACTTTTCATGGAACACCCTCAATTTTCATATTACATAGCTATTACTACAAAGTACAGGAATGTCCTGGCAGCAATGTGTCATTATCAAAGCCGATACTAAATCACCTACTTTCAGAGAACTAAGTGAACTAACCTATGTTTTCTTCTCCTTCCTTCTTTTCTGTCAGAAGAGTTCTTGTCATGCTGAGCTTCTTCATTGTATGACACTTATATTTTAACACCGTTCTATTACTGCCTTCTGCATCACCTAGAACATAAAATGAACTCAATTATTTTATTGTTGATGCCATCAAATAGTCATGTTAAGCCCCAACAATTCCGGTTCAGAGTCGCCTGGGTGGCTCAGGTGGTTGAGCGTCCAACTTCAGCTCAGGTCATGATCCTGTGGTTCGCGGGTTTGAGCCCTACATCCGGCTCTGCACTGGTGGTGCTGAGCCTGGTTGGGATTCTCTCTCTCCCTCTCTGCCCCTTCCCCACTTGTGCTCTCTTCTCTCTCAAAATAATTAGTAAACTTAAAAAAAAATTTTTTAAGTAATAATTCCAGTTAAAGAATTACACTAAACTACTTCCTGTAGAAATAGTGTAGTAAGTTCAAAATTTAACTCATCCCTCCTGCTCCCAGCACAGAGAAGTAACAGATAAAATACATAACAACTGAAGGCAAAACGGGACTCAAAAACAGCAAACATCTCCAGAGGACTAAAACACAAAACTGCGAGTGAAATTAAAGCTATAGGCCTGTTAGGCTCCAGCCCTGAAGTACAGAAGTGGGGCCAGGAAGCTGGCCTTACAGGGTAATGAGGTCTCAAATTCTACCACTCAAAATGAAGCACCGAAGTCAGACCTACTACCTGCAGCCAGAGACTGGAGTGAGGACATTCCCAATCACGAAAGAAGGCTCAGAAAAAAACTTGCTGCCTGAGGGTACAGCTTTATAGGAAACCGTGGGCACGGGCAAGAGGGAGGATGAGGCTCTGAGCTACAGGTGTGAAGCACAATGAAAATTTGCACATGCTGTTACATGAGTGTAACCGATACTACCCTTTAGAAAGGATCACAGTCATATCTGTTTGGTTGAACCACATGAAACGGTCCATATTCAGTCCAAGCTGATCACTTCATATGGTTAAACCTAACACACACTCAGCAACCTAGTAATTCCATTTCTAAGCATATATGTTAGAGACATGTTTACATACATGCACAAGGAGACACACAAATACTCATGGCCGCATTTCTGCAATGAGTTAATATGTATAATTAAGATCAGAGGCTCTGGACCAGACAACCTGGGTTCAAATCCTGGCTGTCGCACTTCGTGTATGACCTTTGGAATGTTACCTACCTCTCTGTGCTTCAGTGTTTTCAAATATAAAATGAAGACAGCAATGGTACCTACCTCACAGATGTGATAAGGATTAAATGAGTTAATACATGTGGCATTTAGAACAGTGTGTAACAAATAGAAGGCATTCAATAAATGTTCAGAGGTATCAATATTTAATGGTAAAAATAAAAGTGATCAACCTGTCCAGTAACTGGAGAATAAATTGCGGTATGGTCACAAATAGAATACTAAGCAACAGGGAAAATAGAATTATACATACCGATATGTATAAATCTCAAAACCTATCTATAACTGAAAAGGGTTATAGAATGATACATGTAATTTATATCAAGTTTGAAAATATACTAAAAGAAAAGCTATTTATTGTTTGTGGATGGATGGATGTGTGTATACATATACATACATATATACATATACATATATACACATATATACATGTATATATATATATATATATATAACAAAATCAAATACAGGAAAGAAATACATCAAATTCAGAATAGTGATTATCAAGTCAGAGGAAGGGACATATGTTTAGAGAGAGGTATACAAGAGGCTTCAAATGTATCTGGAATTTTTTTAGCTATCTGGCAAAATGGTAGAATTTGATACAGCTAGACAATGGATACATGAGATGTTTAAGTTTAACATTCACTGTACATAAGTTTGTAATATTTCACAGTAAAAAGATCTGAGTCAGCACTGCAAGCACTTACCATGTTCAACATTTTCTTCAAAAATAACACAGGTCCCAAGAGTGTCTGCAGAAAAGTTGAAAGCAACTTGTTGAGAAATAACAATGACTTTCTGTGAGAAGCATATAAAAAAAGAAGTTTCATCTATCTGACATCCTCCTACCTTCATACTCTCCAGCAAAGACATAACTGTCCACTTGCAGAATGGGCCTCTCAGTGTCAATTCCCTACAACAGAACACAGGATCATAAAAAAATCATCACTAGAAAAAGCCTTGCAGGGTTGGGTGAAATAAGTGAAGGCAGTCAAAAGATACAGACTTTCAGTTATAAAATAAATAAGTCCTGGGAATGTAACTTACAGCATGGTGATTCTACTTAATAATACCATATTGTACACTTGAATGTTGCTGAGAGTAAATCTTAAAAGTTCTTGTTATGATGGGATGCCTGGCCAGCTCAGTCTGTAGAGCATGCAACTCTTCATCTCAGGGTCCTGACTTCAAGCCCCACAATGGGTACAGAACTTACTTCGACAAACAAAAACTCTATAAGAAAAAATATTGTAACTGTGTGTAGTGACGGATGTTAACTAGACTTCTTGTGGTGATTATTTCCCACCACACATGCAACTATTAAATCATTATTGTTGTACTCCCGAAATAGAATGTTATATGTCAATTTTATCTCAATTAAAGCCACAAAAGAAAGAACACTCAATACATAACCTTGCTACCAAGGAGAGTGATCTCCACAACTGGGGAACCTCTGGAGCTTGAACTAGCAAGTACAAGATAAGCTAAAAATGCTCTGAATACAGCAGTTAAGGGCCTGAAGAACACTTAATTCATATCCAAGGAGTAACGTGTATTTCAATCAACATCCTCCTCAAGGTAAGAGCAGTGTTGTCCACAATAGCTGAAAGATTTTAAAGTAAAGTGATAAAACAGATGGTAACTTATGACACCATAGCTCAAGTCAACAGCAGAGCTTGAGGTCTTATAACTTTAGTACGAATCTCCCTTCTCCAGGTGGTGTCTGCGTGCACATCTGAGCTCTCTTCGCTGCGTTTTTTCTCCCGCACTCACTATCTAAAACAATGTGGGTTTTTTTCAAAATGTATTGTTCCATCTCAAAATGCTACGCCCTCTAAATCTTAAACTCTCGCCAGCCACACATTCAGACCCTCAGGCCGAGTGTGGCATTTTCTCCCACAATCCCTTTGTACTTCTACATAATTGTCCTTAGAATTCAATGCTTTGTAACGAGGAATAGATCTTCGGGGATACGTATTTCTTTCATTCTTGTTTAAATGTAAGAAAACCTACAAATATCCTCTAACTCTAGGAGACTCACCAAAATCTTGCATTTATTTTCACATTTTGATAGAAAGTCTGAGTCAATAATTCCGGACAATTCCACCAGAACCAACTGCTCCTGGTGGAAGAAAGAGGAGTTAACATGCTAGCACCGCAGTGTGCAGAAAGAGGCAGTTAACAAGAGAAGCCAAAACTCCCCAATGCAACGACCCCAACCTTTGTGAACACTAAGTCCTGCTTTCAACGAGAGGAAGCAAGCGACATTACCGAAAGCGACTGCCTCTACTTCCCCATTCTAACGACCGTGTGGCAGTCAGGGCAGGGGCCCGCCCTCCTGGCCTTACGCCCTGGGGACTCTGCCTCCCGCCGGCCGCATCCCGACTCCCTGCCCCACACGCCGCCTCCGCCGCACAGGCCGCCGCAATACCACTCACTGCCTCCTCTTCTTCCTCTTCTTCTTCCTCTCGGCTCCGCTCCTCCGTCGCCGCCATGATACCGCACCTTTTCGGAACCTCCGAGTCACAGGCCACGCCCTCCACGGCCGCCATCTTGAGTACGGGCGGCAGCTCCCGGGCCGGCTGCCGCTCTGACCCCGCGGACTGCTCCTGCCAGGACGCGAGATGGCCGCCTCCGTGCCCACTTGGAAGTCCGGTCCAGGCCTCCTCCTTGTTCCTTTCTCGAGAGCAGGCCCTGGGCTCTAGTGGCTGCTGGCCGGGGACGGCCTACGACCGAAGACGCCTTCGGACTCTGGGCCCCGGGTTAGGGAAGAGAACTGGGGAGGGAGAGATGATAAAGCAGGTGCTTGCAAAGAAACCACTTTGTGGGAGGGAGAGGCCTCGCTTTGCCCCGAGCCTACATTTCTTGGAAAGAAATTCTTTATAGCGTGTGAGCACTGCCCCTCAATTCAAGTTCTCCGTGAGCCTAGTTAAGGGCACATTTCTTTTTTTTTTTTTTCAATATATGAAATTTATTGTCAAATTGGTTTCCATACAACAGCCAATGCTCATACCAAAAGAAGGGCACATTTCAATGTAATACGTAAGGAGCACGCGCTGCGCCGCTCAAAAAAAAAAAAAAAAAAACTCGCTAGAAGGTGGGCTGGGGTTTCAGGCAGGCCAGCTGCACGGGATCTAAGGTAGAGAAAGGGACTCAGCCAATTGTACGCTAATCAGATCGCCATAGGTGCTGTAAGACAAACATTGTCCTGGGAATACAGAGACCTGGGGAGGTGGAGTTTTGAACAGGATTTTCTCAAACTCATGGTTTCTCTGATTGTAAAATAAATGATCTTTGTACATGAGACAAGATGATCTAGCGCTGAAGAGCATGAGCTTTAGGGTCTAATACTTGTCCAGTTCAGCAGCATTTTTAGCAGCAAAATCTTAGGCAAGTTGGTTATTGTGAGGATTAAATGAGACAATACATGTAAAATTTAGCCCAGTATTGGGCATATATTAAGCACTGAACTATATTTTATCTGTTAGTAGTGACATACAAAATTTTAGAGTATTGACTTTTTTTTTTTCCAAAAAAATTTTAATGTTTATTTATGTTTGATGGTGGAGAGAGGGAGACAGAATCTGAAGCAGGCTCCAGGCTCTGAGCTGTCAGCGCAGAGCCCCACATGGGGCTGGAATCCAGGAACCGGCAGATCATGCATGACCTGAGCAGAAGTTGGATGTTTAACCGAGCCACCCAGTTGCCCCTAGAGTGTTGTCTTTTAAAAAACACTTTGGGGTGGGGAGTGGGGGGAGGGCTGGTAGCTCAGTGGGTTGAGCGGCTGACTCTGGACTTTGGCTCAGGTCATGATCTCAAGGTTTGTGGGTTGGAGCCCTGCATTGAGCTCTTTGCTGTAAGCATGGAGCCTGCTTAAGCTCCTCTGTTTCTCTATCTGCCCCTTCCTCATTCGCGCCCTCTCTCAAAAATTTATATTAAGATTATATATATGTACATATATATATACACACACACATATCCTTCCTTTTTTTTTTTTTTAAATTATAAACAGCTTTTTTGAGGTAGTCAGTTTGTATGTTTTAAACTTGTTTTCTCACCATATGTAGTATCATGGATGTTTATTCCAAGTTTTCCATGGTAAATACTGATCTACATCATAATTTTTAGTAATGCGTAATGTTTATTGTGTAATATTGATATTACACAACGCTTGGGGCGCCTGGCTGGCTCAGTGGGTGTAGCATGCTACTCTTGATCTCCTAGTGGTAAATTTGAGCCCCCTGTTGGGTTAGAGATTAACATCTTTAAAAAATATATTACATAACACTTTAGTAAACATCTTTGTACTTTTTTACCCAGTTGCCCCATTAAAGAAATAGGATATCATAGCTTTAAAAAAAAAAAAAAAAAAAGAGCACTTGGCCTGTTAGAAGTTGTAGATTTGGGGGCGCCTGGGTGGCACAGTTGGTTAAGCATCCAACTTCAGCTCAGGTCATGATCTCACGGTTTGGGGGTTTGTGGGTTCCAGCCGCATGTTGGGCTCTGTGCTGACACCTCAGCCTGGTGCCTCCTTGGGATTCTGTGTCTCCCTCTTTCTCTGCCCCTCCCCCGCTCATGCTCTGTCTCTCAAACACAAATAAACTTAAAGCAAATTCGTTTTAAATTGTAGATTTGAATTCTAGCTCTGAAATGTAATAATTGTGATCTAGGACAAACTGCTACACTTTCTAAACCTCAGTGTTCTTATTTATTAAATGAAGATTAAAATATTTTATACGTATTGTATATTTTATATTTGAAGATTAGATCATGTTGTAACTAAAAGTGCTTTGTTGGGGTGCTTGGGTGTCTCATTCAGTTAAGTGGTTAAGCGTCTGACTTTGGGTTGTGGCCCAGGTCATGATCTCACGGTTCACGGGTTCAAGCCCCTCACTGGGCTCTGTGCTGATATTCTGTCTCCCTCTCTTTGCCCCTCGCCAGCTAGGGCTCTCCCTCTCTCTCTTTCAAAATGCATAAATAAACTAAAAAATAAAAAAATAAAAGTGCCTTGTAAATTGAAAAATTACAGAAAGTGTCAGATTTTATTGGAGTAAAAGGGAAGATAATGAGGATAATCCAAGCTGAGGGAACAGCAGCCACAAAGACTTGAGGAATGAGAAATGTGTGTTTTGCAAGGTCAGTGTAACAACTCAAGATGTCCCTTTCAAATAAATAGCTTCATATTTCTAATCAAGGTTATTCCTGTTTACTATTTATGAAGTAATTATTATTTTTATTTATTTTGAACAACTTACAAGAGGATATGGAGTGAGAAGTTACCTTTCCATCCCTGTTCCCCAACATCCTCTTTCTGTAGGCAACCATTTTTACCCATTTCTTATATGTCATTTCAGAGATATTCTATGTATTTACAAAATCATGGATACAAAATCTATATAAAGTAATTTTAATATTATAACTTAGCACACAGACTAGAAATCCATTCCCTTGGGAGGACTGGAGTCATTATAGTATTGGCTTCATAGCCTAGAGCTCAAGCTCTTTGAAAATTAGCTTAAAGTTTGAAACATCTTGGACAGTAAAACAGATATTTATTGGGCATAATAACCTGTCAGCATCAGCCTTGAAAGAGGAAGAAAAGAGAAGGCTTTTGGTGATTGGGAGGAATTTCAATGGTTTGTAATTGGAGTCCATTCTTCTTTTTTTTTAAGATTTTTTTTTTTTTCAGTAATCTCTACATCTAACGGGGGCTTCAAATTCACAATCCCAAGAACAAGAGTCTCATGTTCTACTGATTAAGCCAAGCAGATGCCCCTGGAATCCATTCTTTTTTTCTTTTTTTTAAGCTTATTTATATATTTTGAGAGAGAAATTGTGAGAGTGGGGGTGGGGCACAGAGAGAGAGAGAGAGAGAGATTGAATCCCAAGTAGGCTCCGTGATGCCTTCGAGGAGCCGGACTCAGGGACTTGAACCCATGAACCATGAGATCATGACCTGAGCCGAAATCAAGAGTCGGATGCTCAACAGACTGAGCCACCCAGGTGTGTGCTCCTTACCCCCTCCCCCGCCCCGAGTTCATTCTTAATTCGTTCTATTCTCAGGGTGCCTACCTGGCTCAGTCAGTAAAGCATGCGACCCTTGATCTCTAGGTTTTGTAGTTCAATCCCTATGTTGGCCATAGAGCTTACTACAAACAAACAAACAAAAAACCATTCTATTCTCAATCCTAAAAAAGATAAAAAGTCTCAGATCCCAGCTTAAAAAGACTAAATTATCTTTACTTCAATATAGAAGAGGGGCATCTGGGTGGCTCAGTCGGTTGAGCGTCCGACTTCAGCTCATGTCATGATCTCGCAGTTTGTGAGTTCAAGCCCCGCATCGGGCTCTGTGCTGACAGCTGGGAGCATGGAGCCTGCTTCAGATTCTGTGTCTCCTCTCTCTGCCCCTCCCATGCTCATGCTCTGTCTCTCTCAAAAATAAATAAACATGAAAAAAAAAAAAAGAAAAAGAAGCCAATATCTGGCTGTCTCAGTCGATAGAGCTAGAGCATCCCTTCTGGCTCTTGATCTAGGGTGGGGAGCTCGAGTCCCACCCTGGGTGTAAAGGTTGCTTTAAAAAAAGGGAAGTGGGGTGCCTGGATGGCTCTATCAGTTGAGTGTCTGACTCTTGGTTCCAGCTCAGGTCATGATCTCACAGTTTGTGGGATTGAGCCCCATGTCAGGCTCTACACTGTCAACCTGGAGCCTGCTTGGGATTCTTTCTCTCTCTCTCTTCCATTCACGTGGCTCTCTCTCTGTCAAAAATAAGTAAGTAAACATTTAAAAAAATGGAAGTAATAAACCAAAGGTGGCAGATCTATATATGGAATCTTATTTGCCAACAAAAAGGAATGCAGTACAGACACATGCTACAACATGGATGAACTTGAAAGCTTTACACCAAGAAGGCAGACACAAAAAGCCACATACTGAATACTTCCATTTAGTTATTTTATTTTAAGTAATCTCTACACTCAGTGTGGGGTCTGAAACTCACAACCCTGAGATAAAGAGTTGCATGCTCCTCTGAGCCAGCCGGGCGCCCCTTGAATGCTTCCATTTATAGAGATGTCCGCTAGGCAAGCCTATAGAGAGAAGTAGATTAGTGGTTGCCAAGGCCTCGGGGGAAGGGGAATGACTGCGGCTGGGTGTGTGGTTTGTTTGGTGGGTGATGAAAGATTAGTGGTGATGGGTGCACAACTCTGTGAATATACTAAAACCCACTGAGTTGTATACTTTAAAATAGTGGATTTTATGGTATGTGAATTATAACTTCATATCGCCGTTTTTAAAAACAACAACGATAATAGAAGCTGCTCATTTTAAATGGAACAGGGAAAAGAAATTGCTTAGATGATTAAGGAAAAAGCCACCTCTTTGAAAGCCACCTCAGGGCCAAATACTATGGCAGCTGCAGAGCAGAAATATAATTTGGCCCTGGATCCAAGAAGATGGCCTAAGAACCCATGCTGGAGGAGGTTGGGGGGAGTTGGTAAGGGTCAGGTGTCATTAGCTTGCTTTAACACTTTAAGCCTCATGGCAGTCTCAAGAGGTCATTATTATCAAGAATGATGTTCAAAACATGTAACTTACTTAACAGGATGACAGGAAAATTTAGTCTCTGTCCATTTGCTTTCTTTTATACTCCCAGATATTACACACTATTTGGAGAGAACTTTCCAGTCTTCAGCCCACATTGGTTACCGCTGAAATTCCCATGGTGGAAGTCACACGGGTCCTTGAAATGCAGGGACTCTGTTTCCCAGAGCCCCAGAATCCCTGCTGTGTTTGGAAACCGTGATGTTTAGAGGGCTAGCCTTTCTAAGCAGAGTACAGATCTTGGCACCTGTTCAGGGTGCTGTGAGGGGAATGAAGACACACAGGTTTACACTCCTTCCCAGACTCCAGTTTTGAATAAAGGCACCCTCTCCCCCTTCCTTTCCTTGTCAGACATCTAGCGTGATTTCTTTCTTTTTTTTTTTTTTTTAATTTTTAATGTTTATTTACTTTTGAAAGACAGAGAGAGACAGAGAGAGTGCGAGCAGGGGAGGGGCCGAGAGAGAGGGAGACACAGAATCGGAAGCAGGCTCCGGGCTCCGAGCTGTCAGCACAGAGCCCCACGCGGGGCTTGAACCCACAAGCTGTGAGATCATGACCTGAGCTGAAGTCGGACGCTCAACCGACTGAGCCACCCAGGCGCCCTCTAGCGTGATTTCTTTAGGGAGCTCAGACTCTAACAATGGACAGGAAAAGGCATGGTCTTCAAGTAGCTTCAGCCTTACATTCATTAGATATCAAGACGATGGAATACAAAAGGCCTAGGTACCTGCTTGGAAGGGATAAAGGGGAATATGTAGGGTATTAGTATCTCCATAAACTATCCTGTCGTACCAATAAAATCTTTTTGAAAAAATCAAATCTTGTCTTGTTGGTTTTAAGAGTCAAAGAAATTTGCTCACATAATTATAACTTGTGAGCTTCACAGCTCAAAGTGCTAACTGGAAAGAGATTTGGTGGCAGTGTCTGTCCCAGTACAGTAGTTACTGGGACATTGCGAGAAAGGGGATGGTATGGGGGAGGAATAAAGGGTAATGGTCTGGTTTCCAGGGCGCCTGGGTGGCTCAGTCGGTTGAGCATCCACTTCAACTCAGGTCACGATCTCGTGGTCTGTGAGTTCGAGCCCCGCGTCGGGCTCTGGGCTGATGGCTCAGAGCCTGGAGCCTGCTTCCGATTCTGTGTCTCCCTCTCTGTCTGCCCCTCCCCCGTTCATGCTCTGTCTCTCTCTGTCTCAAAAATAAATAAACGTTAAAAAAAAAAATTAAAAAGGGTAATGGTCTGGTTTCCTTCAGTCCCATAAAGGAAGAAAACGCCTTTCTAAGTGTTCTAAATAATGAGGCTCTACTGCTAAGAAGTAACAAAATGAAGGAAAATTTGTAAGTTGGTTTAAAAAGAGCCATGATGGAGACAATTTACCTGATTTTCTATAGCCACAGAGCAAAGAGAGAAAAAAATCTATGGAATTTGGTGGGGAGGGCCAATTGATTTTAATTGCAGTTAATAAGAGGAATCTTATGAGAAAATCAGAAATATAATTTTTAAAAAATATAAACAGGGCGTTGTGTTCAATATTTAAAAGCCTGCCACTAGGAGGAGACAAATGAATTAAAAATTGTTTAATTGGCTCTTTTTCCTCTAGAACACATGTTCTTAATTGAGAAGAGCCTGTACAAAAAAATATATTTAGTAGCAGAATTCTAGTAAGAAAGACTTTAGCGGAGGGGTGGCTCAGTCGGTTGAGTGTCCAGCTCTTGGTCTGGGCTCGGGTGGTAATCTCAGGGTTCATGAGTTTGAGCCCCACATTGTGCTCTACACTGATAGTGCAGAGTCTACTTGGGATTCTTTCTCTCCCCTCTCTCTCTTTGCCCCTATCCCAGTCACGCTCTCTCTCTCTCAAAATAAATTTTAAAAAAATGTTTTTTAAAAATAAAATAAAATATGGGGCGCCTGGGTGGCTCAGTCGGTTAAGCGTCCGGCTTCGGCTCAGGTCATGATCTCACGGTCTGTGAGTTCGAGCCCCGCGTCGGGCTCTGTGCTGACAGCTCAGAGCCTGGAGCCTGCTTCAGATTCTGTGTTTCCCTCTCTCTCTGCTCCTCCCCTGTTCATGCTCTGTCTCTCTCTGTCTCAAAAATAAATAAACGTTAAAAAAAATTTTTTTTAAATAAAATAAAATTTACATCCAAATTAATTAGTATATAGTGAAGCAATGATTTCAGTAGATTCCTTAATGCCCCTTACCCATTGAGCCCATCCCGCTCCCACAACCCCTCCAGTAACCCTCAGTTTGTTCTCCATATTTATGAGTCTCTTATGTTTTGTCCCCCTCCCTGTTTTTACATTATTTTTGTTTCCCTTCCCTTATGTTCCTCTATTTTGTCTCTTAAAGTCCTCATATGAGTGAAGTCATAGGATTTTTGTCTTTCTCTGACTAATTTCACTTAGCAGAATACTGAGGGCTTTGAATTCTAAAGAAAGCAGTTTGCACTTAATTTGGTAGCCAGGCGGCCCTTTTGGAAACTACTGAAGTGGGTTGTAGGCAGTAGTGAAATGAAACAGCCACATAGACTGAGGGCAGAGAGACTAGGTAGAGTCTGCCGAGTCCTTCTCAAACCAGGACCCAGGTCCCCTGAATGAAGCTCCTGCTAAACCAAAAATGTTCTCTAAATATCCATTTGGCTCACTGGCAAATAACTAAAAGCTTCTTTTATTTTTATTTTTATTTTTTGAGAGAGAGAGAGAGAGAGAGAGAGAGAGAGAGAATCTTAAGCAGGCTCTATGCCCAGCACAGAGCCCAGTGCAGAGCCCGACATGGGGCTTGATCTCACAACCATGAAATCATGACCTGAGCCCAAATCAAGAGTCGGATGCTTAACCAACTGAGCCACAAAGATGCCCTAACCTGCCTGTTTTGAAGATAACAGGAGTCTACCGAGATATGTCTCCAAAGTGGGCAGAGGAAGAGTTAAAAGCTGCTAAGGGCTATAATCCTGAAGGACACCCTCCTCCTCACCCTTTATAGTTTCTCTGCTGTTAGAGGTACTTTTTGGAAAAGTTTGAGAATACTGGTGTAGGTCAAAAATAAATGACAGTTTGGAACACCGTGATGAATTCTATGGTTGAAGAGCCAGCTTCAGCCACCCCTGTGATGGGTGGCAGAATCTGTAGAATATGGCTTCAACTTAGATGGATAGGATGAGGGGAAGGGAGAGAAGAACCAATAGAAACATCTAAATTAGTATGAGTAAGAGAAGAGCCTGGGTGACTGGGTTAAGTAGGAGTTGTTTTTTGTTTTGTTTTTGTTGTCGTTAAGACCCAAGAAAAATGTGAGGAGGAGCTTGTAGGAGGGACCTTATGTTGAGGTTGGCATTAGACACTGAGCTCCTTGGACCAGTGAGGTGCAGCTACTGCTAATAGTCGAAATGTAGTCATGGAACTCAAGAGGGCTTGGGTTCTAGAGGTCTTTTGGCAGGGGGCGGGGGCGGGGGTAAATTCTACAGGTATTTTTATTTATTCATTCATTCATTCATTTTTAAAGATTTTCTTTTTTAAGTATTCTCGTCACCCAACGAGGCTCTAACTCACAACCTTGAGATCAAGAGTCACGTGCTCCACAAACTGAGCCAGCCAGGCACCCCCAGAGGTGTTTTCATTAAACAAACAAACAATCAAAAAACCAAAAAAAAAAAAACAACGTTACAGCTTTTCCCTAAAATCTGTTCCCAAGAAATTTCAGATAGGTGGGTTCCTCAAGGGAAAGGGTAAGAGGTCATGATAGAAAGGAAATATCAGTGTGGGGAAAACAAGCATTTAAATATTATTGACTTGGGGCACCTGGGTGGCTCAGTCGGTTGCATCCAACTTCAGCTCAGGTCATGATATTCATGGTTTGTGAGTTCGAGCCTCGCGTCAGGCTCTGTGCTGACGGCTCAGAGCCTGGAGCCTGCTTCGGATTCTGTGTCTCCCTCTCTCTCTGACCCTCCCCCGTTCATGCTCTGTCTCTCTCTGTCTCAAAAATCAATAAACATTTTAAAAATAAATAAATAAATAATTATTGACTTAAGAGCACAAAGTTTAAAGATGTTACAGTGTTTAGTTTAACAAGATGAGCAAAGGGAGACAACCCACAAAGCATCTGAGGGCTTGCGGGGACGGGGGAGGTAATCTGGCATGTGGGGCAGTGGTGGGGCAGGGGGGTGGTTAGAACAGGAAGGTTTTCGGCAGGTACAGAGAGATGAGACCCCGGATTGGGCAGCGACTGAGGAAGGTAAAAAGGGTCAGAGACATTCCAGGTGAAAGTAATAGGACCCAGGAGACTGCCTAAATGAGGAAGCCAATAAGAGAAGGAAGTTTTTCTTTTGTTTAAGTTTATTTATTTTGAGAGAGACAGAGACACCACAAGTGGGGGAGGGCAGAGAGAAGGAGAGAGGGAATCCCTAGCAGGCTCTCTGCTGCTAGCACAGAGCCTGACGGGGCGTTCAAACCCACGAAGCATCGAGATCAAGATCTGAGCAGCTGGAGCACCTGGGTGGTTCAGTCAGTTAAGCGCCTGACTTCAGCTCAGGTGATAATCTCACAGATCATATGTTCAAGCCCACGTCAGGCTTTGTGCTGACAGCTCAGAGCCTGGAGCCTGCTTCCGATTCTGTGTCTCCCTCTCTCTCTGCCCCTTCCCAGCTCATGCTGTGTCTCACTCTCAAAAAAAATAAACATTAAAACATTTTTTTAAAAAGAGACCTGAGCAGAAATCAAGAGTCAGACACTCAACCGACGGAGCCATCCAGGTTCCCCAAGAAGAAAGTTTTTTAAAATCTCCATTTATGAGTCAGAAAGTCTGTTCAGAAGACTGCTATTGTTGACACAAGGCAGAGCCCCAGCTGCTCTATCCAAACAGAGAAAAGGGTCCGTAGTAACCAGGCCAGTGGTTTTCGAGAGTGGCCCCCAGATGTAGACAGCATCACCTGGGATTCTGCTACAAATGCACATTCTCAGGCCCTACTCCAGATACTAAATCAGAAATGCGAGGAATGAAGCTCAGTACTTTGTGGTTTCACAAGCTCTCTGGGTGATACTGATGCCCACTTAAGTTGAACACTGAGCTAATAGGCCAGGTGGATTTTTTTTTTCCTTTCAAGAATTTGAAGTGAGCTATGCAGAGAGAATCAGTCGGTTGATTGTGGGGAGAGAAGCTGAAAGTCGGTTCTAGAAAGACTATGAGTCAGCTGAAATTATGAGTAAGCAGCAGCTATAACTAAACGGGGTAGTCAGCAGGTAGTCATAGAGACAGGAGGAATGGTGTCACGCCTGTGGTTGGAGAAGACTTCATTCCTGCTGCAGCCAAGAGTGACAAGCGAGCCCAGCCGCTGCAAGTGTGTGCAGTTTGTCCAATTCCCTGTTTGTTTTCCTTCCCAATTGAAGCCCGATCATATTGCTATTCTTAGGTTCCTTTGATATTCTTATCTCCTTCATAGTCATGTGCATCCTTAAAATAGCCAAGCTGCCCATTACTTTAGGTGACCCAAGTGAATCTGCATTCCTGAACCATCAAAAGCTGATCTAGCTTCAAAGTAGATGGAACAAAAGTTTAAATTAAAAACAAACCCCCCCCCAAAAAAAAAACAAAAAACAAAAAAACTCATGAAAAAGAAAAATTATGGGGGCACTTATTTTTTTATTCTTTTTTAAAAATAAAATAATCAATCATCTTAACTATCTTCTAAGTAGACACTGCCATAGTTAAATATATTCACATATTTGTGTTACCAATGTCCAGAACTTTTCATCTTGCAAAGAAATACTTTTTATTTATTTATTTTATTTTTTAATGTTTATTTTTTAATGTTTATTTATTTTTGAGAGAGAGAGAGACAGAATGTGAGTGGGTTAGGGGCAGAGAGAGAGGGAGACACAGAATCCGAAGCAGGCTCCAGGCTCTGAGCTGTCCGCACAGAGCCCGACGCGGGGCTCAAACTCACGAACCGTGAGATCATGACCTGAGCCGAAGTCGGACGCTCAACCGACTGAGCCACCCAGGTGCCCCTCAAAGAAATACCTTTTTAAAAAAAGTTTATTTATTTTGAGAGAGAGAGGGAGAGAAGGAGAGCACAAGTGGGGAGGGGCAGAGAGAGAGGGAGAGGGAGAGAGAGAATCCCAAGCAGGCTCCACACTGTCAGTGCAGAGCCTGACACGGGGCCCAAACTCATGAAATGTGAGAACATGACCTGAGCCGAAACCAAGAGTCAAATGCTTAACCAACTGAGCCACCCAGGTGCCCCAAACTGAATAACTTCTAAACTTCACCATCAGGTCTAATGCTCAGGTTCATACTTGGAGGTGTTTGTTTCGTCTTACCTTGTTCTTCCTTTTTTTTTTTTTTAAGTTTTATTTACTTAATAAATAAAGTCCCCTGACAGGGGCTCAAAAACACGACCTGAAAATTAAGAGTTGCATCGTGTCCTGACTGAGCTGGCCAGGTGCTGCTACTATTCTTATTTTTAATCTCCTTATTCAGACAGTCCCTCTGAGAAATTACTGTCAGTTTTTTAGCTGGAATGTCTTTTGACCTCTCCTCTCATTTCCCTCAGCTGTTGCCCTAATCCACATCTAAACGTCCCACCCTTAGATTTCAACATTTTCTGCGTATGGTGTCTTTTTTCTTTGCTGTAATTAAAAAAAATTTTTTTTCATGTTTATTTATTTTTATGTTTATTTATTTTTGAGACAGAGAGAGACAGAGCATGAGTGGGGGAGGGGCAGAGAGAGGGGGAGACACAGAATCGGAAGCAGGCCCCAGGCCCTGAGCTGTCAGCCCAGAGCCTGACACAGGACTTGAATCCACAAACCACAAGATCATGACCTGAGCCGAAGTTGGATGCTTAACCCACTGAGTGACCAAGCACCCCTACATGTATTTATTTTTGAAGGAGAGAGAGAGAGAGAGAGAGAGAGAGAGAGAGAGACAGAGCATGAGCGGGGGGGAGGGGTAGAGAGAGGGAGACACAGAATCCCAAGCAGGCTCCAGGCTCTGAGCTGTCAGCACAGAGCCTGACGCAGGAGAGAACACGGGAGCGAACAGTAAATTAATGACCTGAGCCGAAGTCGGACACTTAACCGACTGAGCCACCCAGGTGCCCCTCTGTAAATTTTATGTTTCATATTTTTCATATTGATCTTCTAATTGCATCATCATGCAACACAGGTAGATCTGTGAACAGTAAGGATTCCAGCAACCGTTGGTTAGTGAGGCAGCAACCTAGCCTGGCATTGTCAGTGCCTTAGGACCCCGCTCTGCCTGGATCTTTGATCTCTCTCATCTGGCAAAACAGGGGCTGAACTGCAATAGATAATCTCTAAATTTTTTCCATCCATGACATTGCCTGTACCATTATATTTTGCTTTATCATCTCGATGGCATTTCCCTTTAGCCTATTTACAACATAATACTTAAATAGCTTGGTCTTATAGAATTAATGTTTTACTATCAATACATTTCAAGGAAGGCAGTCAAAGTTCTAAGAACAAAACTGTCATACTTAGGGTGTTACAAGTGTTTTAATTTGTTATGACAGCTGGTTTGGTATCAGAACGTACCATACCTTATCAAACCTCACACTCTTCCTTTCCACCCACCAACTAACCCTTTCGTTCCAACCAAACCAATCTGTTGAAACTCTTACATCCTGCCCTTTTTTTTTTTCTTTTTGCCACAGGGCCTTTGCTAATGCCATTTGCTCTGCCAGGCTACCCACTGCCCCTCAGTCCATGCCCATTACTCCTCTCACTCCGAGAAACTGGTCCTGACTAGCTTACTGTAATCTTACATTTATTCCTTAAACATACATTTACTGAGCACTTAATGTTTGCCAGGTCCTCCTTCCACTTTTCCTATGAGTTTCTGTATGCAACTGTTAAATTTAATTAAACAAGGAGCCCATTAGATTCAGGTGGTTGTAATGAACCCACAACAAGCAAACCAAAATCTGAGCCTGTAAATGCTTCAAGTCTACAAAGTTGAAACCTAAGGACAAGGAAGCACAAAAGCCAAATAGGCTTTAAGCTACAGTCAATCATGGGGCGCCTGGGTGGCTCAGTTAAGCATCCGACTTCGGCTCAAGTCATGATCTAGGGGTTTAGGGGTTTGAGCCCCATGTTGGGCTCTGTGCAGACAGCTCAGAGCCTGGGGCCTGTTCCGGATTTGTGTTTCCCTCTCTCTCTCTCTTCCCCTCCCCCACTCACACTCTGTCTCTCTCAGTCTCTCAATAATAAATGAATGTTACAAAAAAAAAAAAATCTTAAGCTGCAGCCAACCAGTGAGTTCCTTGCGGTTCTTCCACCTTTTCTCTCTCTCTCCCCAGTCCTTGTGGAGCACTCCTAACCACTTGTGGCTTGGTGTTGTTTGATTCAAATCAATTTTTGCTCAAATAAACACCTACAAACCTTTAAATGCCTCGGTTTAATATCTTTAAGTTTATTTATTTTTGAGAGAGAGACAGAGAGAACAAGTGGGGGAGGGGTAGAGAGAGAGACAGAGAGAGAGGATCCCAAGCAGGCTCTGCAGTGTCAGCAAGGAGCCCGATGTGGGGCTCGATCATGACCTGAGCCGAAACCAAGAGTCTGACGCTTAACGGACTGAGCCCCCCAGGCGCCCCCTCAGTTTAATCTTTTAACACAACTTTAAATCATGTTGTTCACATTCTGCTTTGCATTTGTTTGTGTGGGTGGATTTTTTTTCTCCCTCAACTTGATTTTAATTTTGGGGGCTTTTTTTGTACAGTATTGTGGGTTCATTAAGATTACTAAATAAATGGATAGATGAATTAAATAATGTAAAACAGCTTTAACTGAGAGGAATTTGAAAGAAATACTTAATTAGAATTTAAAAAACATTCTAAGTCCAAACAGCTTTGAGGGTTACATTGTAGGTGATTCAGTTGAGTGACCTATCTTTAGACTGTGTCCTCTACCTTAAGCATTTTTTACTGGAATCACTCATTTTTGACTCTTCATCATTCACCATTTATATTATTTCTTCTCTGTCAAAGTAAGTTGAACCAGTGACTAACAAATGTTAAACATTCAGAAGATATTTTTAAAATTTCTTTTTTAATGTTTGTTTTTGAGAGAGAGAGAGCATGAGAGAGGGAGACACGGAATCTAAGCAGGCTCTAGGCTCTGAGCTCTCAGCACAGAGCCCAACGTGGGGCAAAATCCAGGAGCCATGAGCTCATGACCTGAGCTGAAGTTGGACGCTTAACCAACTGAGCCACCCAGGGGTCCCTGCTGTAAGGATTAAATGAGTCAATACATGTAAGGTGCTTGGGACAGAGCCTGACAGTAGGAATACTGTGTATATGTTGGCCATTATCAGAATTATAAGTATCCACTTTCCAACAAATAGTACATTTCTGTATAAAGCCTGTCTTATTTAAGAAAATCTAACCCACAGAGTTTTTCCTTTCTTTTTCCTGTTCTGTTTTAGGAAAGTAAACATTTCAGGGGCACCTTGGTGGCTCAGTCGGTTAAGCATCTGACTTCAGCTCAGGTCATGATCTCATGGTTCCTAGGTCTGAGCCCTGAGTCAGTCTGTGTGCTGACTGCTGACAGTGTGGACCCTGCCTGGGATTCTCTCTCTCTCTCTCTCTCTCTCTCTCTCTCTCTCTCTCTCTGCCCCTCCCCCACTTACACACACTCTCTCTTGCTCTCAAAATAAATAAATAAACTTAAAAAAGAAAAAGAAAAGTAGACACTTCAAGCCAGAATATTGCCTTATTGCAGGGTAAACCTGGACAAAGAAAGCTTAGATCTTTTACCACAGACTGATGAGCCAGAGATCAGTACTCAGTCTTCTGTCCAGCTTCCCCATAATTAAAATCACGTAAAAAGGGCAGGGATTCAAATGAGTCTAACATGTTTTCTCACTCACCAGAAAGCGTTTGGGTAGCTACAAAGGGCAGCAAAACACAAAGCCTGTTGTGGCAACAATCCCATGGCCAAATCACCTCCTGTCTCAGGTCTGTTTGGAGAGCACGTTGACTCCAAGGCTTCTTCTTCCTCTTGTCTCCAGGAGGTTTGCTAGCCTCTGATAGATGGAAAACATTCCCAAGACCGAACTGGAGATTTTATAATTCCCCATTCCCCTCCTTTTATAGAGTGAGATGAGCTTTGGCAACTGATCCCTTGAGGATGGATCCTTGACAGCAGGTGTATCTGGGAAATTTAGGACCGCTTTCCACAATGGGCTCCTTGTTGGTGTATATCCAGACTGGATATGATTAATTGACTCGTTTCAAATTAGGCTTTCTTTTTCTCATGTGACTTCTGGAAAGTGAGTTAAGATTAAAATTTCTATTTTCCCATGTGTAAAAAGGAACTTTTTTTTTTTTTTGAGGGAACTTACATTAGAATCTTTGTGCTACAAGGAAATATTTTTAAGACAACTAAATATAATTTTTAACTGTTTCTAAAAAAGCTTGATCCAGAGGGGTTGAGGGACTTAAGGTCAAAGAGCTGATAAGTGGTTGGGTCAGGAATAAAGCCTGTAGAAGGTAGATAATTTTGCTACTAACAAAGGGCTAAAATTGAGGAACCACTGAAATCTTTGCTTGAAGTCCAAAAATTTAAATGCCATTGGTATTTTATGTCTTGGTACTAATTATTTCTGACAATTTAGCTCATGAATAAAAACATAAAGAATTATTTTCTAATGTACCTAATGAGAATACAACAGAGGCTTTGCTGTTAAACATAAGATATAGAATTTTCAAAGTTTCTGTAGATACATATTTTTCATAATAATTTGGGATCATAATTTTAATTGATGTTTTAATGAATCAATTAAAAAAATTATTTCATTATGGGGCACCTGGCTGGCTCAGTCAGTAGAGCATGCTACTCTTGCTTTCTGGTTGTGAATTCAAGCCCCACGTTGCGTGTAGAGCTCACTTAAAAAAAAAAAAGAAGAGGAAGTGGGGTGCCTGGGTGGCTCAGTCGGTTGAGCGTCCAACTTCAGCTCAGGTCATGATCTCACGGTTCATGAGTTCGAGCCCCGCGTCGGGCTCTGTGCTGAGAGCTCAGAGCCTGGAGCCTGCTTCAGGTTCTGTGTCCCCTTCTCTCTCCGCCCCACCCCTGCTTGTGCTCTGTCTCTGTTTTTCAAAAATGAATAAACATAAAGTTTTTTTTTTTTTAAAGAATAAGTTGCAGACATGATGCCCTTCTAACCTTAATTCTTTAGTGGAAAAAAATATACCACACCCAGTAAGTGTAGAGTCATCTCCAGTATCGGTCTTTTCAGCAACACCCACTCAGACAGATCATAATCATTGGTTATATAGCATCATTTTCAATTGGTAGCATCTTCTGACTTGAACAATGGTAGATAAAAATCTAGCTGTAAGAACAATTAATATAGTCTTCGCTCAATAGAAATTTACCAAAGAGTACATTAGCACCCTCGTGGATGAAAGAATAAAACATGTCATATTATGTTCATTTTAGAGATACTGAGCTCAACAAAGATTTCTCTTCCTCTTTGTCTCTCTGCTTTATTTTCCCCTTATACACTGAAGCATTTTCTTTCAGGGTGAGAAGACGATGTAAACTATAAAATTGCATTTGCTTATAGATGAAGGATCAAAACATCAAATCAGAAATCTAAAATGAGCAGTTCTGAACTCTCTAAGAATTAGGTGTTGTTTTCAGCAGTTTCATTATTGTGTTGGCTGTTTCTATTTTTGTTGAAGTTGAAATGAAATTGAAGGGTGTCAAACAGGTCTTTAAGAAGTTTCTGTTCTTGCTTCTATTGCACTGTTTTCCAAATTACGTTAACATTCAGTGGATGCTTGTAGTGCTAAGGAAACCTTTTCACCAGTCACCTTGAACACACATTCTAGCCACTTTCCACGTGAATCCCAATTCCCCTGGCATCAACAGCCATAGAGTTTGTGAGATCATATTAAGGATACAATGGACAATACAGGTGCCCTTATGTTTAAAACTGCCATAGGAGCTCTGAGTAGCAAAAAGGGGCAGAGGGTCAATAATCATACTTGGCATTTATTTAAGCCCACTGGATTCCAGGGCTATCCTTTGTGAACAAAGCACCCTTGTATTGGGAATTAGTTATCATCACTGTATAGATCAGCATAAATAATCAGAAAGCAAACTGGTCTGCTGTAAGGCAAGCTCACCTCTATGAGTGGGAGAATTTTGTAGTACTTTTATTTATGTATTTATTTTTAGCAACAACTAGGCCCTTCTTCTTGGTTTTAAGCACAAACCTTTGGAACACACTCGTTTCTGTTATGTAAGAGGACAAATCTGTGAAAGATGTCTAAGCCTTTATTATAACCTCATCATTCTGTGTACTTGATGAGAAACTAGCAGGGCACCTGGGTGGCTCAGTTGGTCAAGCATCCGTGCTGACATCTCAGAGCCTGGAGCCTGCTTCAGCTTCTATGTCTCCCTCTCTCTCTACCCCTCTCCTGCTCATTCTCTCTCTCTCTCTCTCTCTCTCTCTCAAAAATAAACATAAAAAAAATAAAATAATAAAATAAATAAAAAAATAAAAATAAAATAAATAAACATTAAAAAAAATTGATGTGAAACTAGCTTCTTACCACATTGTGAAGACACGGTCATCTTTCTAGTGCCAGTGTAGATTTTGGTGCCAATGTGGATTTTATTAATTAAGGTGTGAAGAGAAATACTTTATAACGTGAACACAAATAAAATACACTTTGGTCTTGTTGTACTGATAGTCAAGACTACTAGTAAAAATCCCAACTAATCTCATTGCCTGCTGTGGAAATGTAGTGTCAGTAAATATTTATCAAGCACCCTTAGTATATGATACTTCTCTATGTATTCATGGGTGTGGAAATAAAAGGTTGATGATGCAATTTTGATTAGATTGCACTATGATTTATGAGGCTGTGATTTTTCCACCAAGATAACGTATTTTTTTCCTACTTTGAGTGACACAGGATAGCAACTAGTTAAGGATAAGAGCAT
Organism: Panthera uncia; assembly: GCF_023721935.1. Taxonomy (NCBI): domain Eukaryota; kingdom Metazoa; phylum Chordata; class Mammalia; order Carnivora; family Felidae; genus Panthera; species Panthera uncia. The sequence goes on along the minus strand of NW_026057580.1, from coordinate 69,140,801 downwards.
CCAACATCAAACAAAAATCTTTCAGGTTACTTTAAAAAAAGAACGTGATTAAGTAGTTGGTATTGGATCTTCCTCTTACTTTGTTTCACTCCATTCTTTGTTTTTTGTTTTTTTTTTTTTGCCTTTTCATTCTTTGTTTAAATGATGTTTTTAGAAGTGCCCAGGTGGCTCAGCTGGTTAGGCGTCTGACTTTGGCTTGGGTCATGATCTCATGGCTCATGATTTCAAGCCCCGTGTCGGGCTCTGTGCTGACAGCTCGGATTCTGTGTCTCCCTCTCACTCTGCCCCGCCCCTGCTCACGCTCTGTATCTCTCTGTCTTTCAAAAATAAATAAATATAAAAATTTTTTTTTAAATAAATAAATAAAAGACATTTTTAGGGGCACCTGGCTGGCTCAGTTGGTAGAGCATGTGACCCTTGATCTCAGGGTCATGAGTTCAAGCCCCACATTGGGCATAGAGCTTTCTTTAAGAAAAAAATAAATGGAGGACCTGGGTGGCTCCATCAGTTAAGTGTCCGACTTCGGTTCAGGTCATGATCTCATGGTTTGTGAGTTCGAGCGCAACGTCAGACTCTGTACTGACATCTCAGAGCCTGGAGCCTGCTTCGAATTCTGTGTCTCCCTCTTTCTCTTTTCCCTCCCTCACTAGCACTCTGTCTCTGTCTCTCTCAAAAATGAATAAACATTAAAACAATTAATAAAAAATTTAAAAAATAAATAATAAACATATTTAAAAAAATAATAAAATAGGGGCACCTGGGTGGCTCAGTCGGTTAAGTGTCCGACTTCGGCTCAGGTCACGATCTCACGGTTAGTGGATTCGAGCCCCATGTCGGGCTCTGTGCTGACCGCTCGGAGCCTGGAGCCTGCTTCAGCTTCTGTGTCTCCTTCTCTCTGCCCTTTCCCCTGCTAATGCTCTATCTCCCTCTGTCTCTCAAAAATAAATAAAAGTTAAAAAAAAATATGGCCATTTTATCTTCAAAACATGGGTCATGTCCTCTCTTTTGGAGTACAAATGGTTCTCAGGATTTAAATGAAGATGCTTTATATTTTAAAATAAGGAGCAAGTAGACTTAAGTAAAAAGAACTGAATTTTAATGTTATTTAAGATTAAGTATACAGAAAGCATCCTGCTCTGAAATTGCTGTTTTTTTCTACAATGACAATTTCACAGAATTAAAAGGGGGTAATTAGCAGCCTAAGAATAGTTGTTTGAAGTTCATGGAGTAATTTTTGTGCTGATGATCATAGGTCATAACAGATCAGCTGTTTTCTCAATCCTGTCCCAAGTATCAACTTCCTGAGCTTTCCTTATGTGAGTTGCAAAGGTTCATTAGAAGATAAGAGATCTGTGTTTATTGAGTTCACCACTGAATCCCTACTCTGTGACATACACAGGTACTAATAAATACCTGTTAAATACAAAAACTAAACAAAGAATTTTAAGGCCATCCATAATCTTATCTAACTTCTCACTTTTCCAAAGCAATATTGACCAAGGGTTTATATGCCCTGGAAATCTGAGGGGAATTAAAACATTTAGGAGTGACCTCATATACAATTTTACGATGTTCATGGGCTATAAAACAGAAATACTTGAGCATAAGGATATGTTGCTGTCAGCAGCAAGCCCCAAACTAAAGTAGGTGCAAAACATAATCCAACATGAATATCCAGTATCCATCTTTAAAAAATGTTAAGGAAAAATGAAATTATGTTCTAAGCATTTAATATGTGTATTAAATCGTCAGGAAGAATATGTCTCATGTTGAAACAGTTCAATGATTTTTTTTCTCAAATTCCTAGTTTTTCCTCTCCCACTTAGAACTATCTAGTATCTTTGAACACTATTAAGGACTTTTAAAAACAGTTTTAGCTTTAAAAAAGGATTATGTCAAATAAAACACATGTGTAGAAAAGGCCTAGAAGGTAAACCCCACTCAGATAAAGAGGGAGGATGTGGCAAGCATTCTACAACCTCTTTCAGGTGCCCGGCCACAAGCCCCTCCCTTCTAAGAAGCCACTATTATCATGGTATTTAAAGTAATCATCTCCTTCCATTATAAAAACTAGTTTTATCACCCAAATATGCATTCCCTAGACACTTCAGTTCAGTCTTACGCATTTTAAAAACAGGAGGTCTTGTAAGTCTCGTTTTAAACTATGGGCTCTCCTCTTTTAGCCCTTCACTTCCTTATAATTTATTTGTGGAAGAATCCAGGCCATCTGACCTGTAGAGTTTCCCACAGTCTGGAACTTCTTATTGTACACTCACGGGGCAATTCCACACGCTGCTTTGTCTCTGTGTTCTCTTCCAATCTCCCTACAAGACTATGGATAGAGGCTAGCAAAATCTTAAGAGGCACATAATGTCTGGTTATTGCTCTTCTGAAGATCTTAGCAGTTATTTAATGGTGGTTGTAAAATAGTGATATTCTTTTTTCATTTAGTAGTTGGAATACTATCATAAAGAAACATCTCCCCTCATATATACATTTTGCTTATTCAGGTATACAGTTCATATAGGAAAGGTAAGACAAATAATTGTTTCTCCTTTACTAGTTTATAAAATAAATTGCTTCCTTATCAGTTTCCAAAAGTGACCATTTAAAAAATATATATTAACTCAAGTATCTGAAGAATTTTAATCCACTGTATAACTATTGTTGAAGCTAAAATTGTCACATCTTAGTGTCTTCAAGTTGGCTCCTAGATCTTTTTTTTTTTAATGTTTATTTTCGAGAAAGAGCACACACACAAGCGGGGGAGGGGCAAAGTGAGAGGGGGACAGATGATCCAAAGCGGGCTCCCCACTGACAGCAGAGAACCTGATGCGGAACTTGAATGCGTGAACCGCATGATCATGACCTGAGCTGAGCCGAAGTTGGAAGTTTAACCAACCGAGCCCCCCAGGCACCTCAGCTCCCAAGTCTTTTTTGACACGACTCAAGTAGTTTTTGATAGTTTTTCTGCTATTTCATATATTCTAGACTCATTCTTGTACACTTCGTGTCCTAGATCTAGAATCTGCGTTTCTCCTAGAAGTCCTGCATTATTTTCATGAGCAATGATCTATCAAGAGATAGCTTTACATACACAAAGTATCTCTTGAGTTCCTATTGAGATCTCCAATTCAAATTCAGGACTACAAAGCTCCTACTTAACTGCTTTCCTGTTTTACCTGTATCTCCTTTCTTCCACACATAAAATCCTGGCTGTCAAAGACACAGGCGTGACAATTAAAATATACCATAAATACCTGGTTTGGTTTTTTTTTACTGTACATTATACGCATAACAGTCTTTGAGTACTAACATTATTTATTATTACTAACACTAATGACCTGATTCATGAAAGCATTACAATTTTAATATATGCTCTTCCAGTTTTCCCCCTCTTTTAAAAAAGGGTTGTGCTGTATTTGCCTCATCAGAGCATATGGCTTTTACACAATGCACTCTAAGCCCTTAGTTTTAGTTCTACAGATACATTTACATTTAACATTTCCCACCAGTCCTTAAGTTGACGCCTCACCAGTCATTTCAGTTGTCAGAAGTTCATTCTCTAGGTTTCTTCAAAAGGGGTAAGAACATATTCTCCAAGTTCTTACAAGTTATTAATAGTTCCTATGTGATCTTTTTATATGAAGGCCAGTTTGGCTGTATATAAAGTTAGTATAGTCTGGGGCGCCCAGGTGGCTCAGCCAGTCAAGTGTCCAATTTCGGCTCAGGTCATGATCTCACGCTTCATGAGTTTGAGCCCCACATCGGGCTCTGTGCTGACAGCTCAGAGCCTGGAGCCTGCTTCCGATTCTGTCTCCCTCTCTCTCTGCCCCTCCCCCACTCGTGTTCATTTTCTCTCTCTGTCTTACAAATAAACATTAAAAAAAAATAAAGTTAGTATAGTCTGAAGACACGCAAGCAAGGGTATACTAAACACGTTACTCCATCCTTCCCCCTGGCACTACAACATTGCTGCCAAAAAGTCTGATGCTAATCTAATTTTTACTTCTCAGAAGCAAAAATTTCACAGAAGTGACTTTTTTTTTTTTTAAAGGTGTCCCTGTCCCAAGGTTTTTTGTTGTTTTTTTTCTTTAGAAGTCAGTAATTCTACTAGGATTTTCCTTGATATTGCTCATTCTAGGACCCCGTCCTTAGAGAAGTGCTGTGGTCATGTAATATATAGTTTCAAATAATTTAATTTCAGGAAAATAAAGAAGTTTCTTGAATTACAGCTTTTAGTATTTGTTCGATTCCCTTGTTTTGGTTTTCCTCTTCACAGATTCCTACTGTCGATATATCAGTCGCCTTTCCTCTCTTCAATATTTGACACAATCTCTTGATTTTGTTTTACTTGTTTTCTTTTCGGTTTTAAACTTTTTCCTATTTGCACATTCTATTTCTATTTACGGCAGCATTATGGATTGTGTTTGATGCTACTGAATTCCTTCTAGTTTAGTCTTCATTGTTAAATAATTTTTTGGTTTATTTTTACGTTTTTCCTCCAAGTTTTTCCAAGTCTGTTTTGTTTGTTTGTTTTTTCATGTCTTGTATATTTTTAATTTTTTAAACCTGTTTTGAAATTGTAGGCTATATTTGGGGGCACTTGGCTGGCACAGTTTGGTAGAGCATAGGACTCTTAATCTCAGAGTTGTGAGTTCAAGTCCCACATTAGATGTGGAGTCTACTTAAAAAAAAAAAAAAAATAGAAATCATAGGTTACATTTGGTCTGTCCTGTGGGCATATTTTCTGATGTGCTGTTATTGTCTGCAGATATGTTCTTCTGTTCCTTATTCTCATAATAACTTTGTATGAGATCAAACCTTGATACTTTCCTGTTACTATTTTTATTTAATTAAAATATTTTTGTTATGGGGCGCCTAGGTGGCTCAGTCGGTTAAGCATGCTATTTCAGCTCAGGTCATGACTTCGTGGTTTGTGGGTTCAAGCCCCGTGTCAGATTCTGTGCTGACAGCTCAGAACCTGGAGCCTGCTTCGGATTCTGTGTCACCCTCTCTCCCTGCCCCGCCCCTGCTCAAGCTCTGTATCTGTCTCTCAAAGATAAAAAAATATAAAAAAAATTTTTTTAATAAATAAACAAATGACATTTTTAGGGGCACCTGGCTGGCTCAGTTGGTAGAGCATGTGACCCTTGATCTCAGGGTCATGAGTTCAAGCCCCACATTGGGCATAGAGCTTTCTTTAAGAAAAAAATAAATGGGGGACCTGGGTGGCTCCATCAGTTAAGTGTCCGACTTCGGTTCAGGTCATGATCTCATGGTTTGTGAGTTCGAGCCCAACGTCAGGCTCTGTACTGACATCTCAGAGCCTGGAGCCTGCTTCGAATTCTGTGTCTCCCTCTTTCTCTTTTCCCTCCCCCGCTAGCACTCTGTCTCTGTCTCTCTCAAAAATGAATAAACATTAAAACAATTAATAAAAAATTAAAAAAATAAATAGTAAACATATTTTAAAAGATAATAAAATAGGGGCACCTGGGTGGCTCAGTCAGTTAAGTGTCCGACTTCGGCTCAGGTCATGATCTCACGGTTTGTGGGTTCAAGCCCTGCATCAGGCTCTGTGCTGACAGCTCAGAGCCTGGAGATTGCTTTGAATTCTGCATCTCCCTCTCTCTCTGCCCCTCCTTGGCTCGTGCTCTGTCTCTCTTTCTCAAAAATAAATAAACATTGAAAAAATAAAAGATTAAAAAAAATAAAACGATAAAATAAATTGAAGAAAATGACATCTTGGGGAGCCTAGGTGACTCAGTTGGTTAAACGTCTGACTCTTGATTTTGGCTCAGGTCATGATCTCAGGGTTCATGAGATTGACTCCCATGTTGGGCTCTGTGCTGACAGCACAGAGCCTGCTTGGGATTCTCTTTCTCTCTCTGCCCCTCTTCTCTGCTCTCTCTCTCAAAATAAATAAGTAAACTTAAAAAAATAAAATGACATGTTTACTATAAGCAAGGAATACCACTAAATACTGTCTTAACCTTTTTTTTTTTTTTTTAGTTTGCTTGTTTGTTTTAGAGAGAGAGCATGAGCAGGGGAGAGGGGCAGAAGGAGAGAGAGAGATTCTTTAGCAGGCACTATGCTCAGCATTGAGCCTGACTCAGGGCTCAATCCCACGACTCTGAGATCATGACCTGAGCCAAAATTAAGAGTCAGCGGATGCTCAACCGACTTAGCCACCTAGGTGCCCCGTACTGTCTTACCCTCTTAAGTGAATTCTCTCATGCTCTGTTTTTCAGTTTATATTTATTTTCTCAGATGTTATACACCTGGGTTTTTTCTTTTTGTTAAATCATTTGTTATTTTTAAGGAGGGAGGTGCTTGCTTCAATACTATAGAACTCCTACAATGATCCCTCACATAATTTTCTATGTAGAGGTCACTCTGGTAGGTTGGGATTGAGCATCACCAGTGGCTTTTCAGATGTCCTTGATAACTTTAGACAGAGCTTTAGGAAGAAGAAAGAATACTGCACTCATATTACGCCAAGTTAACAGCATCTATTTATCCTTCATGAACTTGTGTTCCATGAAACACTGTCCAGAAGCTGGTAAACGATTTGAGAGTAAGAGGGCATGTGTCACTTACTATCATGTCCTTCCGTGTCAAGCTTAAAACAGCATACAGTGTAGGATATTGATATACACTTGATGAAATGAAGCAATTCATCATAAAATGCTGGTGTGTACATAAAAATTCAGTACATGAGGACAAAAAAGGATTAACTTGGGGAAACAAAGTGACCTTAGTTATTCTAATGTTCCTAACATAAAAACCGCATAGATTTCTGTTCAGAAATATGTTACCAAATTCAACCGGGTGTCATCTAAAGTTGAAGTTTGGGAAAAAATATAAAAATAGAATAAAAACTGAGCCTGGGTGGCTTGGTCAGGTAAACATCAGACTCTTGATCTTGGCTCAGGTCATGATCTCTCGGCTCCTGGAATCAAGCCCCTTGTAAGGCTCCGTGTGTTGACAGAGAGGAGCCTGCTTAGGATTCTCTCTCTCTTTCTCTCTCTCTCTCTCTCTCTCAAAATAAATAAATAAACTTAAAAACATACATATATATATATGGGTGCCTGGGTGGTTCAGTTGGTTAAGCATCCAACTTTGGCACAGGTCATGATCTCATGGTCCGTGGGGTCGAGCCCTGCATTGAGCTCTGTGCTGACAGCTCAGAGCCTGGAGCCTGTTTCTCCCTCTCTCTCTGGCCCTCCCCCGTTCATGCTCTGTCTCTCTCTGTCTCAAAAATAAATAAACGTTAAAAAAAATAATAAACATTAAAAAAATTTAAAAAATATATAACAAAAACTAATTTCAAATTTCTTGTGTATTGTTGTGTTTGATATTGTTGTTCTCTTGGAGAGATAACAAAGGTTCTTTTCTGACTGGCAGGGAAAGAAAGTATTGCAATGCTTGTAGGGACCCAAGGATGGGCAGCAGAAGTTGCTTAGAGCACTTAATCATGTTGGTGCTAACTTCCTTTTTGCCTTTTTTTTTAGTGCTAACTTTCTGTCACAGATGACACATCCTGGAGATAGGAAGTTTAAGATATGTCCAAAAACGACAAATTATAGTATAAAACTTAAATATAAGTGTCTTTATCATTAAGGAAATGAATGAAAGAAAAAGCCTCGGGGCACTTAAGCAGTTCTTTGGCAGATGTCAGCTCCCTCCTTTATAAAATGAGAAAACTGGGAGGCGCAGTTGGTTACGCGTCCGACTCTTGATCTCAGCTCAGGTCGTATCTCACAGTTTGTGGGCTCGAGCCCCACATCCGGCTCTGCGCTGACAATGTGGAGCCTTCTTGGGATCGTCTCTCCTTCTCTCTGCCCCCTCCCCTCCTTGTGTGCGCGCTTTCTCTCTCTCAAAATAAATAAATGTTTTAAAAAATAAAATAAAATGAGAAAATAGGGAGGTGTCTGGCTGGCTCACTTGGAAGACCATGTGACTCTTGATCTCGGGGTCGGGAGTTCACGTCCCACCTTGGGTGTAGAGATTACTAAAAAAATAAAGCAACTTAAAAAAAAAAAGTTAGGTAATACTAAGATCGCTTCTACACAGCTTGCTTAATGCTTTTTCAGGAACCAAAGTTCTAGTGGCTGAGACAAGGAACTGACAAAAAACAGGTAACAATAAGAATGATGATAAGGATGATCGAGTAATACATAGTATCACGCTTGAGTAGCGCTAATCAGTGGACTTGTGTAACACTGGACCAGACACTCTGTTATTCACCTGATCTTATCCATGATTATAACATTTTGCCAACATTTAGCATTAAAGGGGTTTGCTGTGCTCTAGAGATAGACTGCCCAACAAGTGTGGTGGTCAAGAAATCTTTGTTCCAGTCTTGTGGTTCCAGTTTTCTTCCTTTTTTTTTTTTTTTTCCTAAAGGATTGGAACCCTTCATGGTTCCAGTTTTCTGATCCTCCTTCATTCTGCAAGTTGTTGGGCATTTACAAGTTGGTATTCTCCATTGTATTGTAATTTCTTGTGGGACAGGGATCACCCCCTATTCATGTCTAAATCCCATTTTACTTTGCCTGTCCTTTGCAGATAGTAGATACTCAATAAATGTCGTTTGAATGATCTGTTTACAAAATAATTTTGAAACTGAGTTTTTAAATGGCATTTCATATTAAAGAATAGAATATTCATATAGTGCCTACCACCTCAAATATTTGCTTTGCCTTATGCTCATTAAATGTTTGACCTTTCTTCAAGGGTTAGATCAGGTTCATCTTTTTCTATGAAGCACTCATTGGTTGTTTACAGCCCTTGAGGATGACTCCTTATTTTTTGTACCACTCAGGTGGCTTAGCATATTGGGTCTAAATCACATTAGATTTTTAGTTTATGACAGGAAAGAATCATTCAGTGTCTCCTTGTATCTTGTAAGCATGGTACTTTCACAACAAAAGTGCAAAATAAATATTTGGTAATGATCACAGTGATCATAATGACCAAGAATAAGTGACTTACTGTTAAGGGTTCAGATCAGTTGCTTATAGCAAATTCAAAAAAAACTTCGACGACATGTTTTGTAGGAGGAGAGTGCTTTGGGAGTAGTGGCTTTGCCATGGTGTTCTTTAGTATAGGCCTTCTTCCCAGACCCCTGCAGCCTGCCTCAACTCATACCCAGGCATAACCTTCTCCATATTTTATTGCTTTAGTTTTTCTGGAATCCAAGGACTATGGAGGAAGATCAAATGTTTAAAAAAAGAAAGAAAAAGAAAATAAAAATGTTTGTCCGTGAGTTAATTGTGAACATATTATACAAAGGGTAACAAAGAACAGACATTGTAGACATTTGAATTCACTGTAATCTAATGGGATAATCTGGATACACACTGACAATATGTAACAATGGGGGTGCCTGAGTGGCTCAGTTGGTTAAGCATCTGACTCTTGGTTTCAGCTCAGGTCATTGATCTCACGGTTTGTGGGTTTGAGCCCTGCATCAAGCTCAGTGCTGATGGCGTGGAGCCTCCTTAGGATTCTCTCTCTCCTTCTCTCTCTGCCCCTCCCCTGCTCATGCCCTCTCTCTCAAAATAAATAAATAAGCTTAAAAAAAGAGAAATATGTAAGAATGCAGAGTATATCATACATATATAATTGTCTCTCTATACGTAGAGGCAGAACTAGTCAAAGACCAGATAGAAGCAGGGAGACAGGAGGAGAGGAAGGAAAACAGGAAGAAGAGGCAAGATGAAAATGGCTACTAGGAGGGAGGCATGGTGCTAAGCGAGGCTTTGGGGGGAGTGTGCATGACTTTTGTGTGGTATACGTTTCTGGAATGGAGCTCACACTCAGCAGGTTAAAAAGCTGGTTGAGTAAGGAGGAAAAGTAAATTGAAAGGGTGCCTTAAGACTCAGTGTAAATAACAGACAGTTTCTGAGATGCTTATGATCATCAAAAGCATCATAATATAAACATTATACAAAATTTGCATGCATTCAAAACAGTGTTTGAGAAAGATGGATTGTGCTATACTAATATTAGCAAACATTTATCGGACACTTACTGTTGGTCAGATGTATATATGCAAGTGCTTCATGTATTAGCCCATTTTATCTTACAACCACCTTATGTAGGAGGCACTGTTACTTCCATTGTACAGGCAAGGGAAGTGAGACAATGATCTGTTAAAGTGACATTTCCCAAGGTCGCATTGCTACTGAGTCGCATTGCAGACCTGGAATATTATGAACATGGGCAGTCCTACTCAGAAACTGGTGTTCCCACAGTGAACCAATTAGGCAGTCCCTGCACTTACGGAACGTGCAAGGTTGTGTTATTAGTAAACACACACACGCGTGCGCACACGCACACACGCACAAAATAAAACAAAAAAGTTACATATGCATAGACCATGTCTAGAAGGAAATAAAACAAACTGGTAACACTAGTTGTTCGGGAGGAGCATGGAAGCAGAGGCACGGATAGCAGGAAAACTTCAGGAGTATGCCTATTGAATTTTAACATGTTATCTATTTGAAAGTCGTTATTTTTTTTAAACTGAGATAAGACGACTATGTGCTGTGTACCAAGACATATGGGCAAATGTGTATATAGGCAAATATATTGACAAATGTATGTTTGCCTATATGTGCATAGACTTTCTGACAGTTCATAGAAGAAAGTGGCAAAACTGGATGTTTCTGGCTAGGCAATTGGGTAGGTAGGTAGGAGAAGGAGAGTGACTTCACTCTATACCCTTTTGTACCATTTACATTAAAAAAAAAATTTTTTTAAGGTTTATTTATTTTTGAGAGAGAGAGAGACAGAGCACAAGTGGGGGAGGGACAGAGAAAGACAGAGACACAGAATCCAAAGTAGGCTGTCAGCACAGAGCCCGACACAGGGCTCGAACCCGGGAACCTTAAGATCATGACCTTAGCCGAAGTCAGACGCTCATCTACTGAGCCACCCCTGAGCCCCTGTACCATTTGCATTTTTTATAAATTGTTATTGATCACATACAAGTCTTAATTAAAATTTGAGTTTCGAAACTAGCAGAACCCTAGGAATAGAGGTTTTATATAGAAAGTAAATCGCACAAGTTTTGTTTTTTTTTTTTTTTTTAGTACAGTTGACACACAAAATGTCACATTATTTCAGGGGCACAGACAGCATAGGGATTCAACATCTCTGTACATTATGCTGTGCTCACAAGTGTGGCTGTCATCTGTCACCATACAACCCTATTACAGTATCACAGACTATATTCCCCATGCTGTGCCTTTTATTCCCATGACTTACTCATTCCGTTAATGGAAGCCTGTATCTCCCACTCCCCTTCACCCATTTGCCCATCCCCCCACCCCTAACAATTGTACAAATTTTTAATGTTTTATATACTGGTGTGCTTTCTCTAAGTTGTAGCTTTCACCTAATTTCACAAAAAAACTTTGTGTGTGTGTGTGCCCACATGCAGTCTAGGGGGACCCCCCTCCCCCCAAGAAAGTTGGTGTTTGTGAAAATAAGAGGATTGAAATATTTTGGCCTTTGGCTAATGTGGGAAAAACTCCTCAGCTATCAAAATTCTCTAGATAAGCTTTCAAAAAATGCCCAAGGCAGTTTCACTTCATACAATAGACACACTGTTGAAACAGGTTCGGCGGGTGGCCAACCTCCACCCATAGGCTTCAGGGTTTTGTGCTTTCTTCTAGAACTAACTAACCCTGACAAGACAGCTTATACCTGACTTTAAATCTGAATCGATTCACTCAGTCTTGACCAAACTTTGGACCGTGAAACCCCTTAATCTTTCACAGATGTAGGATGGTGAATTTTGGTGAAATCATGAATAGAAGATGTAGTTTTGTTGCTGATATTATAACTGTCAGGGTTTTTAACAGCTTTATTGTGGTGTAGTTGACATACAATAAATTGCACATACTGAATGTGTTCAACTTGATCAATTTTGACATGGGTATAGCTATATCACCACAATCGAGATAATGAACATAGGCGTCACCTCTAAGAATTTCCTCCTGCCCTTTTATAATCCTTCTCTTCTGCCCTACCCTTCCAGACACTCTCCCCTCCCTGGGCAACCATGGGTCTGCTTTCTATCAACAGTAGTTTGCATTTTATAGAGAATTTTATATAAATGGAATAATATAGTCTGTACTGTTTTTTTCTGCTTCTTACACTCAGCATAATTATTTAGAGATTCATCTGTATATGTACCAAGAATTCTTTAAGATTGATTGATTGATTGATTTTAGAGAGAGAAAGAGAGAGAGAGCAAGCAGGGGAGAGAGGCAGAAGGAGAGAGAGCAAGAGAGAATCTCAAGCAGATTCCACACTCAGTGTGGAGACTGACGCAGGGCTCCATCCCACGACTTTGGCCTGAGCCAAAACAAGAGTACGATGCTCAACTGACTGAGTCACCCAGGTGCCCCTTTTTATTTATTTTAAGTCATTTCTACACACAACGTGGGGCTCAAACTTACGACCCCTAGATCTAAAGTTACATGCTCTTCTGAATGAGCCAGCTAGGCGTCCCTATGTGCCAAGAAATTTTTTTAAGTTTCATTATTTATTTTTGAGAGAAAGAGAGACCACACTTGCATGCAAATGAGGGAGGTACAGAGAGAAAGAGAGAGAGAGGGAGGGAGAGAGAGGGAGAGTATCCCAAGCAGATTCCCAGCTATCAGCACATGGAGTCCGGGGCTCCATCTCAGGAACCATGAGATTGTGACCAGAAATCGAGAGTTGGTTGCTTAACCAACTGAGCCACCCAGGTGCCCCTATACCAAGAATATTTTAATTAAAATTTGAGATTATAGGTCCACATGTGGTTGTAAGAAATAATACAGAGAGATCTTGTGTAGCCTTTACAAAGTTTCCCCCAGTGGTAACTTCTTGTAAAACTATAGTGTAATTGGAGAGCCGGGCTGACTCTGTCAGTAAAGCAGGCGACTCTTGATCTTAGGGTCAAACAGTGAGTTCAAGCTCCGCATTAGATCTAGAGCTTACTTTAAAAACAAAACAAAACAAAACAAAACAAAACAAAACAAAAGAACAACAAAAAACATGGTACACCTGGGGTGGCTCAGTTGGTTAAGAATTCGACTTCAGCTCAGGTCACGATCTCACAGTTTGTGGGTTCGAGCCCTGTGTCAGGCTCTTTGCTGACAGGTCGGAGCCTGGAGCCTGCTTTGCATTCTGTGTCTCCCTCTTCTGGCTCCTCCCCCACTGGCACTCTGTCTCTATATCTCAAAAATAAAGAAACATTAAAAAAAAATTAAAGGAAAAAAAACCCCAAATACAAAAGGACAGACAAAACGATAGTGTAGTATCACAGCCAGGGGGCGCCTGGGTGGTTCAGCCTCTGACTTTGGCTCAGGTCATGACCTCACGGTTTGTGAGTTTGAGCCCCCCATTCGGGCTTGCGGCTATCAGCGCAGAGCCTGTTTCTTTCTTACTTTTCTTTCTTTTTCTTTTTTTTTCTTTTCTTTCTTTCTTTCTTTCTTTCTTTCTTTCCTTCCTTCCTTTCTTCCTTCCCCCTTTTCTCTTTCTTTCTTTTTCTTTTTCTTTTTTATTTTAATGTTTACTTATTTTTGAGAGAGACAGAGACAGATGTGAATGGAGCAAGGGCAGAGAGAAAGAGAGATAGAATCCGGAGCAGGCTCCAGGCTCTGAGCAAGCTGTCAGCAAAGAGCCTGACACGGGGCTTGAACCCACAAACCGCGAGATCATGACCTGAGCTGAAGTTGGACGCTTAACCAACTGAGCCACCCAGGCGCCCCAGAGAGCCTGTTTCTGATCTTCTGTTCCCCTCTCTTTCTCTGCTCCTTCCCACCTTGTGCTTTCTCTCAAAAAGTAAATGAGTCTTAAAAAAAATATATCACAGCCAGGATATAGACATTGATACAATGTACTAATCTTACTGTCTTTGGAGTGCATTTAATTCTGTGTAATTTTATCACATGTACGTTCATGTTTCCAGCACCACCTTCAAGATACAAAAGAGTTGTATCACTGCAAGTTTCTCATGTTACCCTCACTAACCTCCCAACCACTCTTCTCACATCAGTGTATTCTATTTTATTGCTGAGTAGTATTCTGTTGTATGAATATGCCACAATTTATTTATTCATTTACCTATTGATGGACATTTGGGTTGTTTCCAGACTTCGACTATTACAAATAAGGCTATGATAGGGGCGCTGGGGTGGCTCAGTCGGTTGGGCGGCCGACTACCACTCAGGTCATGATCTTGCGGTCTGTGAGTTTGAGCCCCGCATCCGGCTCTGTGCTGACAGCTCAGAGCCTGGAGCCTGCTTCGGATTCTGTGCCTCCCTCTCTCTCTGTCCCTTCCCTGTTTGGTCTCTGTCTCTGTCTCTCTCTCTCAAAAATAATAAACATGAAAAAAAAATTTTTAACGTTTATTTATTTTTGAGACAGAGAGAGACAGAGCATGAATGGGGGAGGGTCAGAGAGAGAGGGAGACACAGAATCTGAAACGGGCTCCAGGCTCTGAGCTGTCAGCACAGAGCCCGACGCGGGGCTCGAACTCACGGACCGTGAGATCATGACCTGAGCCGAAGTCGGACGCTTAACCGACTGAGCCACCCAGGCGCCCCGAAAAAAAATTTTTTTAAACAAATAAGGCTATTATAAACATTCATGTACAAGACTTTTTTTTTTTTTTTTTTAATTTTATTTTTCAGTAAGCTCTATGTGGGACTTGAACTCATGGCTCCCCAGATCAACAGTCGTGTGCTCTGGGGACTGAGTCAGCCAGATGCCCCCATGTACCAGTCTTTATACGAACATATGCTTTCACTTTCTTGTTGAAATATTTAAGAATGGAACAACTGATTCTTTTGGTAGGTGTATTCTTAACTTTATTTTTTTAATGTTTGTTTATTTTAGAGGGGGGGGAGGGGCAGAGGGAGGGAGACAGAGTATCCAAAGTGAGCTCAGGGAAGAACCGGATGCAGAGCTCGAACTCATGAATGTGAGATCATGACCTGAGCTGAAGTCAGATGCTCAGCTGACTGAGCCATCTAGGCACGCCTGACAGACTTTTACAAAGTATTTGTACCCATCAGCAGGGTATGGGAGTATCGGTTGCCACACATTCTCTCCAACACGCCAACCTTTTTTAAAAATATAGCTCTGAGATATAATTCGTATGCCATACAATTCACCCATTTAAAGTGTACAATTACAGGGGCACCTGGCCGGCTTAGTTGGTGGAGCGTGTGGCTCTTGATCTCAGAGTTGTGGGTTCAAGCCTCACGTTGGGTGTAGGAATTACTTAAAAGCAAAATCACCAAAAAAATAAAAAATAGTGGGGCGCCTGGGTGGCTCAGTGGTTGAGCGGCCGACTTTGGATCAGGTCACGATCTGGCGGTCCGTGAGTTCGAGCCCCGCTTCGGGCTCCATGCTGACAGCTCGGAGCCTGGAGCCTGTTTCAGATTCTGTGTCTCCCTCTCTCTGACCCTCCCCCTTTCATGCTCTGTCTCTCTCTGTCTCAAAAATAAATAAACGTTAAAAAAATTAAAAAAAAATAAAAGAAAAAAGAAAAAAGAAAAAATAAAAAGTGTACAATTACACTTTCTGCTAAGTGACAATAATCCTAATATTGATGAAAGTCAGGTTACTTGTGGCAGTTTTGTTCTTTCCTCTAATATTTATTAAGTGGTTACTATGTGCTGGGCATATAGTTCCAGACACTTGGTATATTAGCTATCACTTACAATGTAACTAATTACACCAGAATTTAGTAGCTTAAAACAATAAACTTTATCTCTCACAATCTCAATAAATTTGAAATTTGGGAGCACCTTAACTGGTTCTGGGTTAGAACGTCATAAGGTTGCAGAAAAGATGTTGGCCAGGACCGTGGTCATCTAAAGGCTCTACTGGGTTTAGGGCATTTCTTTCTAAGATGCCATTTAAAACCCTTCTTTTGAAGTCGCACTTGATAATTTCCATAGCATCCTGTTGGCTACTTAAGTCAGCTCTATCAATGTGAGAACCTCTTGGAACCTGGCCTCCACCATTTGGGAAATAAAGAAATGAAACAGACATATTATCTCTGCCCTCAAATCTTACATTCTAGTGGAGGTAGCTGGATAATAAATAATAAACATGACAAATTACTTAGCATCTAATGGAAAAAATGAATAAAGATTAAGGAACAAGGGCACCTGAGTGGCTCAGCTGGCAGTGCATGTGACTCTTGATCTTGGGGCTGTAAGTTTGAGCCCCATGTTGGGTGTAGAGATTACTTAAAAATAAAAGCTTAAAGAGCAAGGAATGTTAAGATTGCTTTGGGATCAAGCTACGATTTAAAACAGGTTATCTGTAAACTTAAAAAAGAAAAAACATTAAAGCGGTGCCTGGGTGACTCAGTCAGTTGAGTGTCTGACTCTTGATTTCGGCTCAGGTCATGATCTGACAGTTTGTGGGTTCAAGTCCCATGTGGAGTTCTGCACTGACAGCACTGAGCCTGCTTGGGATTCTCTGTCCCTCTCTCTCTGCCCCGCCCCGGCTCATGCGTGCACGTGCACTCTCTCTCTCTCTCTCTCAAAAATAAATAAACTTAAAAAAAATTTTTAAATAGGATGTTTGAAAAAAGAATAAAATAGGCTGTTTTGGGGCACCTGGCTGGCTTATTCAATATAACAAGCAACTCTTGATCTTGAGATAGTGAGTTTGAGCCTCACATTGTAGGTAGAGAGATTACTTAAAAATAAAATAAAATAAGAAAATAGAATGTTCCTGGTAGGTCTTATTGAGATGCTATTTAAACAAAATATTTGGTTGGTGAGGGAGTGACCTATGTTGATATCCAAAGGAAGAGCATTCCAGGGCATAGTTGGTGTAAAGGTTCTGGGATAGAATCATGCCTGGAGCGTTCTAAAAAAGCAAGGAACCAGTGTTTCTGGACAGGGGTGAGCAAGGAGAAAGTAGATGAGGTCAGAGAGGAGGAAGGGGACAGATAAATCTATAAGGTAAGAAGTTTGGTTTGAAATTGAGTGAAATAGGGAAGTACTGGAAGGTTTTGAGCAGAGGGTTTTACACTTTTCATTCCCTCTCACTACGTCATGCACTTCTGTTCAGTAAATATTTGTGGATGGATTTCAGTGGGAGTTGTATGTGAAAATGCTGACTTTAGTAGTTACTAATAGTGACAAGTGTTGGGTGGCCTCAGGGCAGCCAGAGGGGGAGATGTGTTGAGGCACACAAGACATAGCGGAACCTTCGGACTGTATAACACATAGCTAAAAACAATTTAGAAATACGAAGATAATTCACAGACTTTCCAGAAAAACATTTCGTAGCGATTCCCTTAATCTTGACAGCAAGCTTTTGGCATCAAGATTGTCTTCACCAGTTGCCTCCCATACTTAAAACTTCAGTCCTGCTGTCTCACTCATTCTTTTGAATGGAGATAAAGGATTCATTTTGATTACTGATAAAACTTGATGGCCTTTTACATTATGACCAATGAATAGCACATCATACAGTGCCATTCAGTGACAATGTAGTTTTTAAAAGGAGAATCAACAATGTAACACATGATAATTTGATAAGAACTGAATGCGATTTCCTTTCAGAGTGTAGAACAATTAGCTACTAGATTAGGGATGTACTGATCATAACTGTCCGGTGCAAGAAAGGTTAGGTTGTGAAGCAATAGTTTTCATTAGGTTCTATAATGTCCTTGAGCAAGTCTTGCCTCCCGGCATAGTAACAACAGGAATGATTATTTGCAATGGGATGATCTACTTTTCAGCTGTAAGAACTGTTTGTTTTTCTAATGAAATGAGGGGTGTATTTTATATGTATTTTAGTACCATGTTCTAAAAGTGTCTAACAAAAATTCTAAAAATTAAGCAGAATTATTCTGCCTTTAGTGTAGAGCTCATTTCCTCAGGACACGTAGCACCAGCAGTCAAATATGTTTTGAATGAACCTAATGAGTGGGGTGGCTGGCCTATGTCCTCAAATGCTAGCTGAATGCTTGCTTTATCTGGGCGGCATTGTGGTAGCGTCCCCTCCCTAAGGAAAAGAAAAAGAAAAAGAAGAAAAAGAAAAAGAAAAAGAAAAAGAAAAAGAAAAAGAAAAAGAAAAAGTAAAAGAAAACCAAAAAACCTCAAGGCAGAAAAAGAAAACCAAAAAACCTCAAGGCAACCTGGCTAGGCACAATCCCTCAAGACCTTGTAAGATGAGGCCACTTAATCAGACTGCACGTTTGTTACCATATATGGGAGACAAAGAAGTAGAAAATATATAAAAAAAAAAAAAAACTATGCCACGTGGGGTTTGGAGCTCAGTTCTTCCTGTAGGAACCCAAGTGAGCTGTGCTAGCACGAAAAAAGTTGCTTCCTGGAAAGAGAAGCCTCGGTGTCAGGACTTTGTGTGTGAGAATCCTGCTACAGCATGATTTCCACAAAGACAGGAAAAATGACCCTCAGCTTTCCCCTTTCTCATTCCTCAGTTTCCACATTCAGAAGTACATAAAGCTCTAGATCAGTGCTACAAAGTGTGTGGTGCTATCAGCCCCAGACGGCTGCCAGTTTGCAAACGGATAAATACAGAAACTGAGGACAAGTATTCGGAGTTTTTATAACTATTTGGCAGAGTGATCTTGTCTGCTGAATAATTATTGAAAAAACAAAACACACTGTACCTTTTAGGGGCGCCTGGGTGGCTCAGTCGGTTAAACGGTTAAGCGTCGTCTTCGACTCAGGTCATGATCTCGCGGGTTCATGAGTTGGAGCCCTGCATCGGGCTCTGTGCTGACAGTTCAGAGCCTGGAGCCTGCTTGGGATTCTGTGTCTCCCTCTCTCTCTGCCCCTCCCTAACTCACGCTGTCTCTGTCAAAAATTAAAAAACATTAAAAAAACAAAACAAAACCACACTGTATCTTTTAAAACAATCCATGTTCATAGTATTTGGCTTTTTGCAGTGTAGTCTTTTAGGCTGTGAGAATTTGGAAATAAAAACTGTTCCAGATGACCCTTTACCTCTGAGGTCAATCAGAAAAATGCCATTGATTCCTGCATGAACCCAGCCTTGTTTTCGTGAATGTGTGAATGCCAGTGGCCTCAATCTCTCAACCTAGTCTGTGACCTTGGCCTCCATTCCATTTCTGCATTAGCTCTGAAAACCAGCGTACGAAGGCCTCCGTGGTGGTGTGCCTGCCCAGCGGGAGCTTCTAACTCACAGCACTATCCCTGCAGAGTGCAGGTTATGGTAGGAGGCTTGAGGGAATTGGCAGCCAACAGCAGGAACAGTTTTTGTTGTTAGATATTGTATACTACTCAAATGGTAAGCCAGTATACCCCTATGGGTTTTGATAGCTACACCGAATTTCATTGTGGGATTGTTTGACCAGGGCCCTACAGGTGTGTAGGTTTGTTTTGCTTATGTGAATCAATCCTTTTAAGTCATCAATGAATTTAATAATTTGAGAATAGGTTAGGCATTCTTTATGAAAGTACGCATAGTCTCACAGCCCCAGCGTAGCAAATTTGGGTTTATCCACCTTTTGGCTCATTAAACATATCCAAAAGCAGACCTATTCTCTTCTAGCCCAATCCTCCTCACCCTCCTTGTCAAGTAGGACCAAACCAGAAAACTCCAGGTTTCCTACTTGTTCTTTGGTGTCTCCTACTTATCATTTTGTTGCTGGGACTTCACCAAGTTAGCAGTCACATTTACCTCTCCTCTTGCAGAGGCTAACTGGTCTCTGGAAATCTAGCCTAACTTCCCCCCAATCCATTTGGAAGTTCCTCACAGGATTATCTTTTTGGCCTCTTTAAATTCCCCCCCAACCCCGTTAAGTTTCTTCAAGTATTTCCCTCATTATACAAAAGTCTTGTATAAACCATTTCTTGAGGGGCTCAGATGTGAGCTGTCCTGGTAAGGAAATCGATGCGTTGGTCCTGGGAGCAGGGGTCAAGGGAAAATGAAATCTAAGTTTACTACCAGAGCACCCACCATCTTAACCACTTCCCCTCCTATTCATTCAGCTCCTCCTCATAAATGGAGATGCTTGCAATTCACCTCAATCTCTTTGAAACAAGGTCTTAGAATGCTACATCCTTGCTTTTTAGTGGATTCTCACAGCTGTTTGGTCCAACTTCCCCAGGGAAGAGGCAGACTCTCTTCCATACTCTTGTAACACATGCCTTGATCACAATCATGAGTTTATGCATCTATTTCCTCTACAAGATCCTTGAAGGGGGAATGATTATGGCTCATTTATATATGCTCAGCATCTAGCACTATGGCTAGCTCTTAGTTCATACTCTGAATTTTTGGCTGAACGCATGTTAATTTTACCTGTACAGTAACCTAGTTCTCCTAAAAAGGTTGGGTGAGCTTTGTTCAGTATGAACTTTAATTTATTAGCTCCATGCCTTTTCCTTTTTAACGTTTATTTATTGAGAGAGCATGCGCACGAGCAGCAAAGGGGCAGAGAGGGGGAGAGAATCCGAAGCAAGTTTTGCAGTCAGTCCGCAGCCTAACGTGGGACTCAAACCCATGAACCGTGAGATCATGACCCTCTGACTGAACCCGTGAGTCGGACCCTCAACTGACTGAGCCATCAGGCGCCCCTCTTTCAAGAATTTAACGTAGGGAGGGGCACCTGGGTGACTCAGTTCTTTGACCATCCGACTTCGACTCAGGTCATGATCTCATGGTTCTTGAGTTTGAGCCCTGCATCGGGCTCTGTGCTGACAGCTCAGAGCCTGGAGCCTGCTTTGGATTCTGTGTCCTCCTCTCTCTCTGCCCCTCCCCACTCATGCTCAGTCTCTCTCAAAAAAAAAAAAAAAAAAAAAAGCAAAAACAAAACAAAACAAAAAAAAGTAACACAGGGGGTGTGCCTGGGTGGCTCAGTCGGTTAAGCGACTCACTTTGGCTCGGGTCATGATCTCGTATTCGTGGGTTTGAGCCCCACGTCAGGCTCTCTGCTGTCAGCGCAGTCTGCTTCAGATCCTGTCTCCCTCTCTGCCCTCCCCAGCTCATCCTCTCAAAAATACTAAAACTTTTTTCAAAAATTAAAATTTAATGTAGCTGCATAGAAACGGCCACATGAACTAACCAGCACCTTAACTTTTGACATCTTGGTTTTTTCCACACACAATTTTGTTTAGGACTATATACACATTTTGAAAAATTTCTTCAAAATAAAAAATGGATTACCAGATTATCCTCCCTAGGAAATATTTTCCATCATTGGGTTAGTGTTTATTTCCAGAAAGCCTCATCGGTGTTAAGATTTCATTATTTCACCTCATTTTACAGGCTTTCAGTCCCTGCAAAATGATCAGTGCTGGTTGAGAAAATGGTTGAGGGGCAGATCCGAGGAATCTGCTTGGAGAGCCAGGGTCCAGGACATCAGGGGATTAATGGAGGCCTTTCTAACTTCCAGGGTTCACCTCAACCTCTTACTACTAAAATGCTAAAGATGAAGGCAAAACAGGAAAATGTGCTATCAAGAGTGGGGAATTAATTCTTGAATTGTAAAGTAGGTGAAATAATTCAATTCCCACGTTTTAGGGTAGGCGTGAAAAGGATTATTTTTACAAGTGGGCTGAAATACTGCAGTGACTAAGAAAACAAGTTGGGGGTGGGGTGCCTAGCTGGTTCAGTTGGTCAAGTTGTACTCTTGGTTTGGGTTCAGGTCATGATCTGTCATGAGATCCAGCCCCACATTTAGGTGCTGACAGTGGATTCTCTCTGCCCCTCCTCTGCTCGTCCTCTCTCAAAATAAACTTAAAAGAGTTGAACACTTATTTCTACTTGTGAAACCTGGAGCAAAGTTACTTTATTTTCTTTTAATGTTTATTTTGAAAGAGAAATGAGAGAATTGGGCAAAGTTATTCAAACAAGACATTTCTGCCCCCAGTATTTGGGAGCCTGTTTTAGACCTAAAGTTCCATCACTAAACTCCCCCAAGGACAGGATTCTTAACAGATAGAGACAAGCCGTATGATCATTCCATGGGTACCAAAAGGGGGAGGGGAGGTCTGATAAAATTCAACACCCATTCCTGAGAAAATCAGAGAATATGTAAAAGGCATCTAACTAGACATCTATACGTAGAAACCAACAGCAAACATTTCTGATGGACTATGCAATGAATGTTTCCTTTCTAAAACTTAAAGGAGAGGACTTTATTTAATGGAGGACCAGGACAAGACTCAGGCAAGCAAAGCCCCCAGGGAGCAAAATGAAAGGATGTACTTATTCTCTCAGAAGACTGCTTGCAACAGTCTGGGAGCCCCTCCTGAATTTTGCCCCCTAGTAGTCTACCCTTACCGCTTAAATTCAAGATGTACTAGAGGTCCTAACCAGTGCATTAATGAAGAGCTTAGCAAGGTCCTATAATAAAAGATTTAAAAAATTAAAAATTACAAATCAGAAAATTCAAATGACACTAGCACCAAGGGCTGGTGAAAATCATACAAAACATCACACAGAACACTTCTGAGAAAAACTTAAATGACAACGGATCCTACCCAGGATACTACCCAATTCTAATTACTCAATCTCATCAGTCTCTTTTAAAAGCAGAAATTGAAGGTGCCTGACTGGCTCAGTCAGTAGAACATGCGACTCATCATCTTGGGGTTGTGAGTTCAAGCCCAACCTTGGGTGTAGAGCTTACTTAAAAAAATAAATTGATGAGTTTTAGTATTTACATAGAAATACAGGTAACCCATGGAACAGTCAAAGCATGGTAAAAAACTGGTCCAATAATTTAAAGGTAATTTAAATTCCACCAAAGTAGTTCAACTTAAATTATACCAAAACAAATTATTTTGTTTTAAAATGGTGAAAGAAAGCACAAATGGTGCCAGAGTTAACTGCACAATCACATGGGTTAAAAAGAAACTTCAATCCCTACCTCATACCACACATAGAAATCTGAGGTGGATCATAGATGTAAAAGCCAAAATTATGAAGGTTTCACAAGAAAACAATACCACCACCACCACAATGTGAGGCTATGTAGATTTATTGAGACAGAAAAAGACCCATTCAGAAAGTTGATAAATCAAGACTTGAGATTAAGAACTTCATCAAGTCACTATTAGGAAAACGAAGAAACACCAGACTAGAAAACACTTGCAAAACACTTTCTATTCAAAATAAAAAGCCAACCTGATTCAAATGTACAAAACCATTTTCAGAGAATATACTAATGGCAAATAAAGATGAAAACATGTTCAGTACTCCGATACAAGGCAGCCCGAAGCCACAAAAACACTTGTATGCAAATGTTCATAGCAGCTTTATTTGTTTTTCCAAAAACTGGAAACCAATGTGTAACAGAATGAATAACAAATCATAGTACATTCATACAATGGATACTACTTGGCAGAAAGGAATACATGGTTCAACCCGTCAAAAACTTTATACCAAATGAAAGCACTGTAGGGAGTATATACCTTATATTTAATATAAAGTTCCAGAGTGGGGCAGGTGGGACCCTATGTTATGGTGGAAAAAAAAAAAAAAATTTTGGAAAAGTGATTAACTTGGGGTGGGGTAGAGTTGCCTAAATAGGAATTAAGTGAACCTTCTGTCCCTACATGGATGGGAGCTAAATAAAGTGTCCATTTTCCTGAATTGTAGTTAAGATCTGCAGATTTCAACTTCTAAATCTTACCTACAAAAATGTGTAGATAGATGTATCAAAGTTGAATTGAGTACTGTTTAAGGTAGGATATGAACATTCAATATACTATTTTTGTTTACTTTATATATTTGAAAATTCTCCAATTAAAATGTTGAATTACAAATCTCATCTATTTTCTGGTGTTCTAGCTAAACCCTGCAGAGAGCTGTTACAAAGTCTCTCAAGGTAGAAGGGACAGATTCCAAAGGAACAGTTTCCATTTTAACACGAATAAAAGGGGGGATGGAAATACCAAGTTTGAAGGTGGGAAGTGAGGAATTGGTGCAAGTTACCTGGCCAGGACAATGAAAATAAGGTTCTTTACCTTTCATAGTGTAATATCATATTTGCAACTTAAGGTGTCTGAGTATCATTGCTCACTTACCTGTTCTTGTGAAAGAACCTGGTATTGGAGGTATTACACACATCACATATGTAACAACTAGGATCAACCCCCTTTCTACTCACATTTTAGAAAATATTCTCTAATATACTTTTCTCTGAAAAAGATCTGAATACACATTTTTATAAGATTCCAATTTTCAGATTATAGACAGGGACTGAAGAACTGAAATTTTGCCAAATAAGTGATCATGAGACATGTACCTACATGGCAAAAATGATCAAGCTTATAACTTTGTTCCAGTTAAGTTTATAGCTTGTTCTCCCTCACCTATTAAGAGCCTATTCTATAAAACCTGGAACATTTCACCTTCAAACTTCTGACTTAACTCCAAACTCACAAACACACTTTTTTATTCTTACCACTTACCTCTTCTACTCTGATATCCTGGTATATATATAGCCCAGCTATTTCTCTTAAGCTTTAGTTATGAAGCCACTAATAAGAAATGTTTAAATCTGAGTATAAATTACTTATTCTCCCAGGAGCTTAAAGATCTTCTGTCTTCATGATTACTCAAACATTGGACAATAACCACCAAATACCAATTCCCTCAAATTATAAAAATTGCAGATGGCTAGTATTTGGTCTATACTATTTAAAAAATACATCAACAAAAAACTTTTTGAATGTCACTAGACAATGAATTAAGCAAACTTTTATTGAAGCTTAAATTGTGGTACAGAAATACATTTCAACTGATTTAAGTCCAACACCACGAAGAGAGAAATTATGGCACCAAAATTTTCCCTCCTCCATCATACACACTAGGATTAATTTTGATTACTATTCAATCTACAGTTTTAATTTTTCTAGGCTTTATTCCATACAAATTTGTGCAGTTTTCAACATTAGATAGAAATCTTAAATCTATTAGAAAAAAAAAAAATCAGACCTCAAGCCAACAAATGTCATCAAATCTACTGGGACACTGTTCAAGAACAAAATCCACTTTGAGCATTGGTCCTCAAACAGTACAAAACATTAATTAGGTACTGTGTGCTAATTACAGAATCAAACTGATCCATTGACTGAAAGTTTCTTCAATGAAACTTTGAATCAACATGCTTAAAATAAAAGTCAAAATTTGTGTTCCAACCACTTGATTTCAAACCAAGTAGATTTTATGTTTAGAAACACTAAAAAAAGTGTTTCATTTATAAATACGGAAGGAACAAAAAAACATCACTGCAACAATCCAGAAAGAATCAAAAAAATTTGAGGACAAGAATACAAAATTTAGTCAACTTTGCTTTTTCTCAGCTGCTTATATCCCAGTATTTGCAAATATACCTAAAAGATGCCAACTCCTCAAAGCCTGTATTTTTAGTCATTTCCCATAAACGTCTGGAATTTTATGTCTTATGGATAGCATTCTGCTTCACTGTATGTCTGAATACCCTGAACAGTTCTCAGTTGGGGAAGTTTCACTTGATCCTATGAAACCATGGTGAAAGAACACCAGGAAGTCAGAACACCATCATAATGCATCACACAAAGTCAAAGAACTTTAAGTCATAACATGGCAAAGACAGACTCCATTTTGAACCAAAGTTTATGATATACTGTGAATGAAAATTATTGGAGATAGCTGCTAAAAGCAAAAGTTAAGGTAAATCATCTGAGATGACTTACTAAATCCAATACAACCTTTATCTTTATTTCCTTGCCAATAAACTTAGCGATAAAAATTCTTTTACACAACCACTTAGCAAGTTAGTAAAGGCATGGTACTCATGAGAAGCTAATCTCATTAATGGGAATACAGAATGGCATACAGTTTCTGGAACAGTTCTGCCAGTATACCCTAATAAAATTTATGTGTCTTCTTTGCTAATCACCATGTTTATTTTGGTCACTATCTCCCAAAAGAGTCCACGCCAATATAAAAGGAGGACAAACTCCTTTGACCTTTAAATAAAATTAAGCCCAGGGTCCATTCCCCTTCCCCCTCCCGGGTATAAGATTAGTATAAACCCACAGTGTAACAGTATATTGCTTTATTGAGGGGGGGAGGGGTCGGGAGGCAAGACACCATGGCAAGGAATGAAATCAATTAAAGGAAGTACAGGTACAGGAAGCAATAATGTTAAAATAGTAATACACAAAATGGGTAACTGCAATCATTTTCTGAAGAGGACTCGACTCGTGGAAGATAAACTTTAATCACTGTTGCAAAAAACATCTGTATGAAGTAGAAATTGGTTTCAGTACTATTAGTAGAGAATATGTTCTAGAAAGTGGAGGTAACTGGATGTAAAATCCTGGCAGCAATTTAATAGAACAGTCCCAGATGATTAGGCTGAGGCCAACACCTAATGAGGACGAAAGCCTTGTCTGTGGGGAATTTTGGATGATACCTGGAGAAATATTACATTGTGCGTAAACCAAATTGAATTGTTTTCACAAGTGTTGTAAAGTTTCATATAGTAAAAGGTTTTTTCTACATGCACTTCAATTTCACAGCAAGAGTGGCATAGGATACCTAAACACAGAAGAGAGCATTCATGCAAGATATCTAACTCCTTGATATAATAATGCATACAATTCAAAATGATTACACTATCATTACATCTAGGGCTTTCTGCAGCTACAAGGTGGTGGTTATGGAAAGCACGGCCCCCGGTATCAATATCTAAAAAGCAGCCACCACCTCCTTCTATGTGTGTTCTCTTTTTGCGTTTTTTCTTCATTTTTATTAATCAACTCTGCTGTTGTTGCTGCTTCTTAGCAAAACTGGTAAAAACAAAATTGTAATCATTGAACATAGCGCTCTGGCAATCAAGACGTTTAAAGCCTTCAATCTTCTGGGGCGAAGAAAGCACTGTGCGACATTTAGAACTCTGGGGAAAAGAATTTAAACCAATCATTAGTGCTTCCAATCTGCAGAAGTATTTTCAAACACAACAGTCACTTAAAAAGTATTTAAGACTACTATCTTAAAGAAACTGTGGCATTTGAATACTTTAGCTGTCCCGTGAGTGGATGGAGAGGGGCATCATCCTATGTTGTCCCCCCACCTCCCCATCTGTCTACAGGGAAAACAGGACAGAAGGAACCCATTAATTGGGCTAGATATAAAACAAGGACCAAGTCTAATCAATAACAAAGCATCGCTTCTACTAATAACCTCACCCAGTGGTACTTCTAGATATCTGCTGTTACATGCCATCTTAGGATACGTTTTATGACATGATTCACTATCCTCATTTTCTGTAAGATTTTATTGTCAGTAATAAAACAAATTACCTGATTTACAAACAGGGTGGTCACAAATTTTCCTGGCTTGAAGACTTCCACAACTTTCCTGATCAGGTCATCATAGGAGGTCTGACTTAAGTTTGTTTCAAAGCTAACATAAGAAAATTCTGGTTCTGGAGTGATGTGAATAGTCCAATAAGTTCCCTTAGAGAAACAGTTTTATGTTAATAATGAAATGGGTACACTTAAATATTTAATAATTAAGCAAAATATTACTTACATCCGATTTCATTCCATTCATCGAATACCCACAAGGATTGAACAGTGTGGCATCAATGACAGAACCTGGTATCAGGTCACGAATTCCACTCTCCTGGGAAAGGAAAGACTGAATTACATACAAATTTGAAAAATACACTTACAGGCCTGGGTGGCTCAGTCGGTTAAACATCCGACTTTGGCTCAGGTCATGCTCTCAGTTTGTGAGTTTCAGCTCACATTGGGCTCTGTGCTGACAGGTCAGAGACTGGAGCCTGCTTCAGATTCTGTGTCTCCCTCTCTCTCTGCCCCTCCCCTGCTCATATGCGGTCTCTCTCTCTCTCAAAAATAAAAAATAAACATTAAAAGAAGAAAAAAGAAAAAAGAAGAAAAGAATACACTTTGAGTTAAAATATTTAGTCCTAAAGAAGAATTCCTGAAAATGCTTACACGAGTGACATCCTTTGCAGTAACACCATCTTTCATGTAGAACTGGTCCATAACTGCTGGGTCAAGCTCACTCATCAGAATTTCCAGGGTTTGATCTGGCTGACTGATTACCCGAGTCTCTGGGAAATCCAAAGTATACAAGTACCTATATAAAAGTTAAAAAAAAAAAAAAAAGTTTCTGAAAATGACAAATAGCAATTTAAAATAAATCCTATATAGGCAAAAACAAAAAACAAAAAAACCCCCATAGAACTGTGTCCAACATACCAACAGTCAGAATTCATACGTCCCATACAATATGCTGCTCCATCTGTTGAGGGAGGAGAATAAAATAAATTTAACAGCTCCATTTCATAGGATACTTTAGCCTCCACTCTTCCAATAGCTAGGGTGATAGTGCTTCCCTCCCAAGCAGGCAGGATCTCATCATCCCATTAAAAAAAAAAAAAAATCATTAGAGATATACTTCAACTAGGGAGTTAGTCTGAGTGCTGAGAAAAGTATGGCTCACCCTCTCCCCCTAAAACTCCATTAAGGAAATGGAATTTGATCACCTGTTTCTCTACACTCCCACGTAAATACAAGTTATTTATGTATTATGTTCCTTCCATATTGTTGTTCCAAAGCCTCATTTAACACAGTAAATTAACTGGAAGATATTTACACTAAATTATACTCGGCACTGATACAGCCTTGTATAGTTTCATATTAGATTAAGAACAGGATAGAAATTGGACTTTCTTTTCAAATCATGTCTGTGAGGGAGGAGGGGGGGAATCTTCAATCATGCCTGTGAATGGTTTTGTGCCAAGTTAGTAAAATCATCCTAGGTTTTCAGCCTCTTCTAGAATATAAGTGTATTAAGGGTATTAGATTAGATAACTTTTAGTTCCCTGACCTTGAAGTTCAAAAAGGACGGCCTATAAATAAAAAGTTAGTAAATGGAAGAAAATCTTGCCAATTTGGTTGAAGTGACACTATGATCTGTGTTTATCATTTTTAAGCCAGTTCAATTCCTGAATAGAATGCCAAGCCCAAGTTTCTTATATGGAACAGCATCTTAGCATGGGTTTATGAAGTCACTATACCTTTTTCTGAAGGAAGAGAGCACAGCCTTCATAACCATTAAATTAGATACAAATTAGAGCAACTGGCTAGACAAAGATCATGTCTCCTTCTGGCAAGTTATCAATTCATTTTCTTCTTCCATCCTGTCAATACTGACCTTACCGTGCATATATACACTCTAGAATTTGTAATTAATTTTATTGACATATTTATCCTTAATATATATCCTTGCATACATATGCTTTCACAAATATAAAAAGATCTCTGAAAGGATATAACCTCTAAAGAAACAAGTTTCAATTCTATTTAAACTTACTTGGGAAAATTGCATTAAGAAACTCTATTTCTTCCTGGAAATTCCGGTGTGGGTACCCTTGGTGAGAAGGCTTCATGAAATTCTTACGAGAATAAAAGAAGCTCTGAAAAAGACAGATAACTTCATACACAGAATTCTATCACCTTTCCTAGTCAACTATTTTCTGCATATGCATAACAAAATCAAATCTATAAATATTTTCTCCAATGAAATTTAACATGTTTTCCCTTTAATAGGTTTAAAAGATAGGTGATCTTTTGCTGGCCAACAAACAAAAATGAAGGCCCTGGTGTCAGAGCAAGGTTTCAGACCAATATCCATGAATTACTGTCATACAGACCAACTTTATTTAAGCTGGAGAAGAGTATCAACAATGTACTAAGAATGCAGATCACATCTCTGAGTTTCTAGAAACTAAAAAATACCCAATCTATACATGATGGGTCTTAACAGCAGTAGAAACAAGGTACATTATTTCTAGAGCAGTAATTTTGGATCTGAGGTTTTAAATAGGCATGGAAACAATGATTTTTGAGAACGTGTATACATTTAGTTTCAAAAAAATCAGTGACTACAACTAAGAAGTATACAAAAATTTATTTACTAGGCATATCACAGAACCCTAACATTTGTCTAGAAAAAAGGATTAAATGTTTGATTACTTACTTGAATTGAGTCAAACCCACTGTAATCCCTAGCAAGTTTCAACAGGGGAACCAGTGCTTTCAGCAAGAGGGTGGTACCACATGTCTTCAAAATGAAACGTCTCTTGGAGACAAACATGCTACTCTCACTGCATTTGGAAAAAGTCACAATGTTATAATGGCGTTTATGTATTACTGAGATACAATTCATCTATTATTGGATTATCATTTACAATCTAAAATTTGGCTATTAATTTAAAATGTGAGGATCTCAAGGAAGCATAAAATGTACTACAGTATCCCACCCTTTCTAGTATACAAAAATGAGCTTAAGGTTCTAGAACCCCACAAACAGGTCTTGAATCAGGTACAAAGCATATTAGCTCATTATACAAACCCCCTTTTACTATTAAACTTTCCTCCTCACCTCACCTATCTTAGGATATTATTTACTAAATTCATGTCTCACCTTGTACTATCCACTCTCACACATATTTCTGTAACCATCTCATTATTTCTTTCACTAGATAATAAGCTCCATGAAGAAAAGGAATGTTTGTTAACACGTATAAGAAATTAGTATTTTCATTGAATAAATTAGCTTTGTACCTATAAACATGTTGAATGGCTTTATTCTATTATAGCAATTGTATTTACAGGAAGAAGCTAGGTTTTCACTTTGCTCGAAGTTCTGACATTGAGAGGCATACACTAAACAGGAAGGCCTCTCTATCTGGGGCTGAGGGCAAAAGGACAATGCCATTCTACCACCTTTTACAGATACTTTCTGCTAACTACAAGGAGGTAAAGATGGCAACCATCTTGAAGAGCTATTAGGTAAAACTTCAGAACACACTGGGACATCTAAAGCAAACATTTTAGGGGTGCCTATGTGGCTCAGTTTAAGTGTCCAGACTCTTGGTTTCAACTCAGGTCACGATCTCACAGGGTTCATGAGGTTGAGCTCTGTGTTGGGCTCTGTGCTGACGCGTGGAGCCTGCTTGGGATTCTCTCTCTCCCTCACAAAATAAGTAAATAAACTTAAAAACAAACAAACAAAAAAACTTTATTTTATACTATATTTCTCAAAGTAAAAATGATTATAGAACTAAAATCCAGAGGAACAATTTGAGATTCCATGTAATGAATGTATGGTTCAGACTGTTATTAGGTAGCTAAAAAGCTGGTTTTTGCAGGACTTACCTGAGTACATAAGCTTCCTGCTTGTCAGTTTTTGTCACACTTATGATTGAACATTGCACATCCTTCAAAAGTATGTCCCACTCGGATCTATTATTTAACACACAAAAAAATGTGATTAAGTCATAACAGCACTACTTGAATAAAAATTATAAAACTCTCACGCTTGAATGTTCTAACAATTTACACAATGGATTTTTTATGTTGTCACATTCTTGTTCCATCTTCTCTTATGAATAATATTTAGATTTATTTCTAAAGTCTATCTATAATCGACATATCCACTCAATAACAAAGAGTAAACTGGAAAACTGGAAATTATACACTATTTACAATTTATTAAGAAAAAACAAATGACAAAATGAGTAAGCCATGCACAGAGGAAATTAAAAAGGCCCATAAACCAAGGAAAATCATTACCTTTTCACCAGCAAGCCAGTAAAGAAATTAAGTTAAAATGGGATGTTTTTTGTCTATCAAATTCTTAGATTTTAAGTTTTTTTTTTTTTAAGTTTTTATTTATTTTTGAGACGGAGAGAGACACAGCATGGGCAGGGAAGGGGCAGAGAGAGAGGGAGACACATAATCTGAAGCAGGCTCCAGGCTCTGAGCTGTCAGCACAGAGCCCGATGCGGGGCTTGAACTCACAGACTGCGAGATCATGACCTGAGCCAAAGTCGGACGCTCAACTGACTGAGCCACCCAGGCGCCCCTCAAATTCTTAGATTTTTAAACCTTACTATTGGAATTACAATTTAAAGAGCACCATTTCTTCACTGATTAGCCTGGCAAAAAGATTTAAAGGCCTGACAGCAAGTAAACTGGTACTCAGTGTATAGATACTATTTTCTATCAAATTGGCAGCTGATGATCATAATACCTAGTGGTGTCTAAAGTCTAAGAACATAAAAAACTTGAAAAATGGCTTCTGCTGGCAATTTTGGGAACACTACAAGCTCTTTAATAGGATCAGGAAATGTCCATTTCAACAAAGTAGTCTGTTAAGTACAGGTAATAGACAGCAAAATGGAAGTCAAATAGGCATAACTAAATAAAGTAGTTTTAATTTATCTGAGACCTAAGAAGTGATTCCTTTTTGGGGTGCCTGGGTGGCTTGGTTGGTTAGGCGTCCAACTTCAGCTCAGGTCATGATCTCATGGCTTGTGGGTTCAAGCCCCGCATCAGGCTCTGTGCTGATAGCTCAGAGCCTGGAACTTGCTTAGATTCTGTGTTTCCCTCTCTCTCTTCCCCTCCCCCCGCCTCAAAAATAATAAACATTAAAAAAAAATTTTTAAAGTGCTTCCTCTTTAACATGCCCACTATAAACAGAAATACATAAAACAGTTCCACAGGACAAACTTAAAATTACCAGTTAAAAAAACATACTAGGAATGTGTTTTTAGTATTTTTAAATTTATTTTTGAGAGAGAGAGCGCACACGCATGGATGAGCAGGGGAGAGGCAGAGTCAGCGGGGGGGGGGGGGGGGGGGGGGGGGGAGAAAGAAGGGGAGGGGAAGGGGGGGGGGGAGGGGACGGGGAGGGGGGGGGGGGGGGGGGCAGAGGATCTAAAGCAGGCTCTGTGCTGACAGGCTGAGAGCAGCTAGCCCATGTGGGGCTTGAACTCACGAACTGTGAGATCATAACCTGAGCCAGAAAACCAAGGATCAATGGACTGACCCACCCAGGCGCCCCAAGGCTAGAAATGTTTTTAAGGCTCTTAATGTTTGGCAGATCATTCTTGAATACCCCCCAAAAGAGCATATTATGGTTAGTTTTCTTATCCAGTTAAGAATCTTTAAGAAATTCTCAACAGGGGTGCTGGGTGCCACAGTCGTTAGTGTGGAACTCCTGATCTTGGCTCAGGTCATGATCTTGAGGGGTGCGATGGGGCTCTGGACTAATGATACGGATTATTAGCCTGCTTGGGATTCTGTCTCTCCTTCTCTCTGTCCCTCCCCCACTTGTGCTCTCTCTCAAAATAAATAATACCAAAAAAAGGATACAAAAAAGAAAGAAAGAAATCCTCAACAACACAGCCAGCACAAAAACAGGTGGGACGCCTTGGGTGGCTCAGTTGGTTGAGCATCTGACCTTTGATTTTGCTCAGGTCATGATCTCCCGGTTCATGAGATAGAGCTCTGCCTCTGGCTCTGAGCTAACAGCAGCCTACTTAGGATTCTCAGTCTCTGCTTCTGTCGCTCGCTCTCTCTCTCAAAAATAAACATTAAAAAAAATTAAAAAAAAAAAAAAAAATCAAGCACAGTGCCAATCAATCCTACCAGCATTTTGTGCCTGTTTCATCATTTTTAGAAGAGATTATTACTGGCCCAGTGGGCAATTATGTGACCAATAGAGAAGGCAGTGATTACATTAATACGTTGGGCAAATTAGTTAAATTGAACAGTACTGACACCTATCTGAAAAAACTTAAATACACATTAGAGTGGGACATATTTTTGCAGTTTGTTTCAAATTTTTAAAATGGTACAATTTTTTATTTAGGAAAGAAAATAAGTTGCAATTAAGACGCAGTTCTGAACAATACAAACTGATCATCTGAATCCTCTTATTTTAGGAAGCCAAGCAACAGCTTGGGCTTTCCCATTTCTAAGACTCAAAATTCACTAATGTATGCATTTCAGAACCCACTGTATTCTAAAAAAAATTTTTTTTTAATGTTTATTTTTGACAGAGAAAGAGGATCAGCAGGAAAGGGGCACAGAGAGGGATACACAGAATCTAAAGCAGGCTCCACCCTCTGAGCTGTCTGCGCAGAGCCCAATGCAGGGCTCAAACTCACCAACTGATCTGATCATTACCTGAGCTGACCTGAGCTGAAGTCAGATGTTTAACCAACTGAGCCACCCAGGTGTCTGGAACCCAGTATTCCATAAATAGGCTTTTTTTTTTTTTTCCCCCCTCCAGTAGGCCTCATGCCTGGGCTCGAACCCACGACCCTAAAACTCAGAGATCAAGACTAGAGCTGAGTTGGAGCTGAGATCAAGAGTCAGATGCTCAACTGACTGAGCCACCCAGGTGTCCCAAGGTTTTTTTTTTTTTTTTTAAATATCTGGTGGGCAATAAGACCTACTTCACAGGACTAATAAAGATTAAATTACATAATGCATACAAAATTTACCTATAATAAGAATTCCAATACTGGGGCACCTGGGTGGCCCAGTCGGTTAAGCATCCGACTTCAGCCCAGGTCATGATCTCAGTTTGTGAGTTCGAGCCCCACGTCGGGCTCTGTGCTGACAGCTCAGAGCCTGGAGCCTGCTTCAGATTCTGTGTCTCCCTCTCTCTCTGTCCCTCCCCAGCTCATGGTAGCACTCTGTCTCTGTCAAAAATAAATAAACTTAAAAAAAAAAAAAAAAAAAGAAATACTGTGTCCAAAATACTGAACACAAAGGTAAATAATGTTAATACAATATTAATATAAATATTAATTATAATTAATACACTATAAATACAAGAAGCTTTAAGTCGAATTTTGAAGCACAGGGGTCTCTCTTCAGAGCTTATCTAATTTAGATCTTACCTAATGACTTCCCATTAGAATTCAGCTCACCCATTAGAATTCTACACTCACTGGCCATGCTACTGAGTCCTATCACCCCTTCTCAGTTTTTATTCACTATCCATGCTGAGTCCCTCACCCCCAGTTTTGTAAGTGACATACATATCGTTGTATGTAAGTTTATGGCCTACAGCATTGATTTACATATTGTGAAATGATTATTGCAGTAAGTTTAGCATCCATCTCAGATACAATAAAAAGAGCAAAAAAAGAAAAAAATTTCCACTATGAGAACTCTTAGGATTTATTCTCTTAACTTTCATGAATCACACAGCAGTGTTAACAGTATGTTAAGACTTTTAATTGTGCTCCATGAACTTTTTCTTTCTTGTATAACTTTGTTTTTCTCTGGATTTAAAAGCTGTCCTGCTTTTTCATTTGGTTTGGTTTTCTATGCATTAATTTATCCTTAGATCTTCCCCCAACTGTTTCCTTTCAGCATTTCTTTTGAGTGATTCTTGGCCAAGAATAGGGTACTAAGACTTAGCTAGTCAGAAGGTCTACACACCCGGATGGGGTGTATTTACTGCAGGCCTTTATGCAGGGCACGGTGACTGGGTGGTTTCACTGTGGAACTCCTTCCCTATCACTATTTTTTTTTTTAAGTTCTTTCCTGGGCAAGTCAGATTACCCAAATACTCCATTCTCTTGCCTAAAGAGCATTAAGATTTCTAGTAGGCAAAACAGGGTAAGGGGCTAGGAATCCCAGTCACTATAAGCTTACGTTCTTTATTTTCAGTAGTCAATCTATCCCTCAACAGTTCCAGGTCCCCTCATTACAGAGTGATCCTTTTTTACACCCAGAGAATAAACTATTATCTAATCTTCATATCTCCTGGCATTCCCCTTCTCATTTGACTCAAATTTTGCAATATAAAGACACTGTATCAGAAGAACAGTTGAAATAAATAAAACACACAGACAAAATATACAGGTAACTAGCTCTATCCCCATTCCCAGTATTTCAGTCACACTGGGCTTTTCCACCAACCATTCCTAGAAATAGGGCACCATAAACTCAATTTACCCATATCATGCCATGTGGGAGTGAGAGTACTGCTGGAATGGATTTCACCCTACCTAGAACTCCTGTCCTCAGCCCCCTTCTTCTAGCTCAAATCACCTCACTATTCCCACCAGACCAAATGTCATTAAAAGGTTTTTTTACTTTACAGAGAAAGAGAGAGCACGTGCACACATAATGGTGGGGGGCAGGGGCAGAGAGAATCCAAGCAGGTCCCACGCTCAGCACAGAGCCCGACATGGGGTTCAATCTGACAACCCCACTGGGATCATGACCTTAGTCGGACCCTCAACTGACTAAGCCACCCAGGCACCTCAAAGGGTTTTAAAACTCAGAATGCTGGGGCGCCTAGGGTGGCTCAGTCGGTTAAGTGTCCGACTTTGGCTCAGATCATGATCTCGCGGTTTGTGGGTTCGAGCCCTGCATGGGGCTCTGTGGTGACAGCTCAGAGCCTGGAACCTGCTTCGGATTCTGTGTCTCCTCCTCTCTCTGCCCCTCCCATGCTCATACTCTGTCTCTCAATAATAAATAAATGTTTAAAAAAAAAAAAACCTCAGAATGCTTACCTAGTATTTGTGTGGCTATTTTGGTATTCATGCCAATCCCACTACACTCATTCCATGTAGTTAGGGACTTTGTGTTGTATTGTTTTTATCTCCAGTGCCTAGTCCAGCTCATAGAAGGTCCTCAAATATTTGTTGACTTTGGCAATAAGTAATTATTCTGATGAGGTCTTATGGACATTTGGAGAAGTAACAGCCTTAGAATTTTCATTTATTTTAAAAAAGTAATCCCTATGCCCAACGTGGCGCTTGAATCCGTGACTGAGATCGAAAGGTCACATGCTTTACCAAATGAGCCAGGTAGGCCCCCCGCTACAGCCCTAAAATTTTTAAATTTAAAATAGTTACATGATCCTTTACTGTTTCAATTTGTCACGCTAATAATTCAGGTATTTAGAGGGCAATTCTTATTAAAAAGGTAAGTTTATCTTGTTAACTAGATCATTCCACTTGAAATGCCATCTTATTTTAATCTACATAAATGAAACTTACTCATTTCACGGCCAAATAATTTAGTTGTAGAATCTACTCATTATAATGAACATAGTTCTGTTTTCAGGTTTTTTCCTGCAACACACCCTTCTCTTTCTGGGGAATCTGCTGATGCAAACATATTAAACTTTTTGGTCTGAACAGAACCTGAGAGACCTTTGGGACATTTCTTCCAATCTTTTCTGTGTTGTTCAAGTTGGGTAACTCCTACTGATCTATCTTCAAGTTCAGTCAATCTTCTGTCATCTCCATTCTACTAAAGCCCACCCAATAAACTTTTTATTCCAGTAGTTATTTTCCTGGTTTTTTTTTTTTTTTTTTGAGAGTACAAACAGGGGAGAGGTGGGGAGGGACAGTGGACCCAAAGGAGGTTCTGCACTAACATCAGTGAGCTCAACGTGGGGCCTGAACTCAAACTGCGAGATCATGACCTGAGCTAAAGTCAGATGCTCAACCTACTGCGCCACCAAGGTGCCCCTTTCCTGTTGTATTTTTAAATTTTTTTCTTTTATTTCTCTAAGACTTCGTCTTTCCTTTTAAGAGTATTCATTCTTACTTCAAGGGGCACCTGGGTGGTTCAGCTGGTTGAATGGCTGACTTCAGCTAAGGTCATGGTCTCACGGTTCCTGGGCTCAGGCCCCACATCAGGTTCTGTGCTGACAGCGCAGAGCCTGGAGCCTGCTTTGGATTCTGTGTCTCCCTCTCTCTCTGCCCCTACCCCCCTCAGATTGTCTCTCTCACATACCAAAAAAAAAAAAAAAAAAAAAAAAAATCGCTCTTACTTCTTATGGAATGGTTATGATAGCTGTTTGTAAATCTTGATCTGCATCACCTTGAAGTTGCAGTCTTTTTCCTTTGATGGATGCTGAGAATTTCTTGGTGATTTGTTATTAATTTATGATTGCATCCTTAGCATTTTGATCATGTTATATAATTTTAAATCTTGTTTAAATCCTATGGAGCATGCTGATTTTTAAAAACTGTTTTAGGGGTAACTGAGTGGTTCAGTTAAGCATCTGACTTCAGCTCAGGTCATGATCTCACGGCTTGTGAGTTTGAGCCCCATGTCGGGTTCTGTGCTGACAGCTTGGAGCCTAAAGCCTGCTTAGGATTCTTTGTCTCCCTCTCTTTGCCTCTCCCTTGCTCACACTCTGTGTTTCCCTCTCTTACTCTCAAAAATAAACAAACATTAAAAAAGTAATTAAAAAAAATTGATTTAGCAGGCAATTGAAATGGTTAAGTTCAGTCTTCAAGTTTTTACCCAACTTCTATGGGTTATATGTTATGATTTCTGTTTAGTTATGAAAGCCCCTGCCATGGTATTCAGATCTGCCCTGCTTGTCACCCAGTGGCCAGACTGGGACTGGGAGGTGACCTATCACTTTTCAAAGCCTTTGATAAATTGTGATCAAATCCATACAGGAGCAGCTCAGTGGTACTCATATAAATCTTTATGGGATCACTTTCTTCATCTTTCTCCTCCCCATAATCTTGCTGACAATTTCTGGTTCAGGGTGAGGGCCCAATTCTTGGTTCTCTCCACTCTGCCTTGACTATCTGTCCCTCTCTGGCCAAACAGGGAAATGAAAAGAAAAAATAGCAACAGGGATATATCCATGATGCTCTTTACTTTTGGGACCACAGTTCTTCTGGCCAAAACACACACACACAAAGCAAAGCAATACAAAAACAAAAAAGATTTTCCCCCACTCTCTTGGACCAGGTTGGCCCTCTTTCGGAGCTCTTTTTGTCTGCACCTAGTGTGCGGTTACCAGCTTCTGGCAGCTTTTCAGACCACCCCAAGAGATAACCAAAGGAAATAAAAAACAGGAAATCATAGCTGTCTCAGTGCTATTTTGAGTTATGGTTTCCTTCTCCAATTCACCTGCTAACATTTACTTTCCAGAATCCTCAGAATGCAATCCATGCATTCTGTCCAAAGTTTTTAGTAAACGCTAGACAGTGTGCTTATTCCACCTTGAGGGACACCAGAATGCTCTTGCACTCACTCATTAGTTAATAATTTTTGCAACGAAGCTCTTCCTCACCTAATAGAAACCATCTAGTATTTTTTCAAAGTCACAGTATGAAAGAACACAATTGCTTTAAAAAACTTTAGGGGTGCCTGGGTGGCTCAGTTGGCTGGGCATCTAGACTCTTGGTTTTGGCTCAGGTCATGATCTGGTTCGTGTGTTCGAGCCTATATCAGACTCTGTGCTATCAGGGCAGAGCCTGCTTGGGATTCTCTCTCCTTCTCTCTCTGCCCCCTCCCCACTCATGCACAGGTGCTCTCTCAGAATAAATCAACATTACAAAAAAAACACTTTGGGGTGCCTGGGTGGTTCAGTTGGTTAAGCGTCCAACTTCAGCTCAGGTCATGATCTCATGGTTTGTGGGTTTGAGCCCCACATCGGGCTCTGTACTGACAACTCAGAGCCTGGAGCCTGCTTCGGATTCTGTGTCTCCTTTTCTCTCTGCCCCTTCCTCGCTCGTGCTCTCTCTCAAAAATAAACATTAAAAAAACCCAAAAACCCACAACACTTGTTAAAACAAATGGATGGTTTATCAATCAAAAAGACAATCTTAGAATAGCCCACAGGCTTTCAGAGAGTGAATAAATCAAGGGGCAAGATGTGAGAGAAATAAAACCAAAAATGTCAATACATGTATATGAAAAGAAAGGTGAAAAACCAACACCAACCTAAGGCTCAAACTCAACAACCATGAGATCATGACTTGAGCCAAAGTCGGGCACTCAACCAACTGAGCCACCCAGGCGCCCCAAGCCTCCTTTTGTAAATAAAGCTTTATTGGATCCCAGACAACCAGATCATGTATCACCCCAAAATAGGATACTCTTTACTAATAACAGTACATGGATTGAATAATCTTAGATCACTATGCCAGAAAAGCAAAATTTTATATTTTATATTTAATTTTTTTTTTTTAGGGACGCCTGGGGGGGCTCAGTCAGTTAAACATCCAACTTTGGCTCAAGTCATGAGCTCACAGTTCATGAGTTTGAGTCCAGAGTCCAGCTCTGTGCTGACAGCTCGGATTTGAGTCACTTGCTTCGGTTTCTGAGTCACCCTCTCTCTCTGCCTTTCCCCTGCTCGTGCTTGGTCTGTCCCTCAAAAATAAATAAAATGTTAAAAATAAAGTTTTTAAAAAAATCTTATTTTTTAAAAGTTTTTTAAATGTTTATTTATTTTTGAGAGAGACAGAGACAGAACACGAGTAGGTTAGGGGCAGAGAGAGAGGGAGACACAGACTCTGAAGCAGGCTCCAGGCTCTGAGCTGTCAGCACAGAGCCTGATGTGGGGCTTGAACTCACGAGCTGTGAGATCATGACCTGAGCCGAAGTTAGACGCTCAACTGACAGAGCCACCCAGGCACCCCAAAAGTTTATTTATTGAGAGAGAAAGAGAGAGTGCACTTATGTGCAGGGAGGGACAGAGGGACAGGGAGAGAGAGACAGAATCCCAAGCAGGCTCAGTGCTGATAGTGACCATAAGCGGGACTTCATCTCACTAACCGTGATACCATAACCTGAGCCTAAATCAAGAGTCATGCAACCAACGGAGCCACTCAGGCACCCCTATATTTAAAGTTTTCTTAAAGAGTCTGTGATTTAATAAAAACAGAACAAGCCGGAGTGTTTACAAGGGAAAAGAAACAACTAAAATGACTTGTTATCTGATTCAACAAGACCCCAAATGGACAACTGACCATACTTTTAAATATAGTAAGTAAATGCCTCAAATGACCTTCAACAAAGGTGCCAAAACTACAAAATTGGGGGGTGGGGGGTGGGGGGGGGTCATCTGATGGTGCTAGGAAAACTGGGTGTTTACACAAAATAATAAAGTTGGATCCTTCCTATGACCATCTACAAAAATTAATTTAAGATAGATTAAAGACAAAAATTAAGACCTAAAGCTACAAAAGTCCTAGAAGACATGGGGAAATGCTTCAGTAGACTGGATCTGTTAGTGCTTTCTTAGATATGACACAAAAAGCACAGACAACAAAGGCAAAAAAAGACAAATGGGACTATCAAACTTAACTTTTGCACATCACAGGAAAGCATTCAAAAGAGTGAAAACACAATACAGAATTGGAAAAAATATTTGCAAATCAAATAGGTGATAAAAGGTAAACATTAGGAATATATAAGGAACTTCCACAAGAACAAAAATAAATAACCCAATGCAGCACTTGGCTGGCTCAGTTGGTGGAGTGTGCAACCCTTGAACTCAGGGTGGAGTTCAAGTCCCATGTTGGATGTACACATCATTTTAAAATATCTTTAAATGTTCCGGACTTCAAGCTGTATTACAAAGCTGTAATCATCAAGACAGTATAGTACTAGTGCAAGAACAGACACTCACATCAATGGAACAGAATACAGAACCCAGAAATGGATCCACAAACGTATGACCAACTAACCTTTGACAAAACAGGAAAGAATATCCAATAAACAGTCTCTTCAGCAAGTAGTGCTGGGAAAACTGGACAGTGACATGCAGAAAAATGAACCTGGACCACTTTCTTACACCATACACAAAAATAAAC
Source organism: Panthera uncia (assembly GCF_023721935.1). NCBI lineage: Eukaryota > Metazoa > Chordata > Mammalia > Carnivora > Felidae > Panthera > Panthera uncia. Next base: position 69,099,346 of record NW_026057580.1, on the reverse strand, counting down.
TCAAAATGGATGAAAGACCTAAATGTAAGACAGGAAGCCATCAAAATCCTAGAGGAGAAAGGAGGCAAAAAATCTTTGATCTTGGCCGCAGCCAACTTCTTACTCAGTATGTCTCCAGAAACAAGGGAAACCAAAGCAACTATTGGGACCTCATCAAAACAAAAAGCTTCTTCTGCACAGCAAAGGAAACAATCAGCAAAACTAAAAGGCAACCGATGGAATGGGAGAAGATATTTACAAACAACATAGACGTATCAGATAAAGGGTTAGTATCTAAAATCTATAAAAACTTATCAAACTTAACACCCAAAAAACATAATCCAGTGAAGAAATGGGTAAAAGACATGAATAGACACTTCTCCAAAGACATCCCGATGGCCAACTGACACATGAAAAAATGCTCAGCATCCTTCATCATCAGGGAAAGACAAATCAAAACCACAATGAGATACCACCTCACACCTGTCAGAATGGCTAACATTAACAACTCAGGCAACAACAGATGTTGGCAAGGATGCAGAGAAAGAGGATCTCTTTGGCACAGCTGGTGGGAATGCAAGCTGGTGCAGCCACTCTGGAAAACAGGATGGAGGTTCCTCAAAAAACTAAAAATAGAACTACCCTACGATCCAGCAATGGCGCTACTAGGTATTTATCCAAGGAATACAGGTATGCTGTTTTGAAGGGGCACATGCTCCCCAATGTTTACAGCAGCACTATCAGCAAAAGCCAAAGTATGGAAAGAGCCCAAAGGTCCACCAAAGGATGGATGAAAATGTGGTATATACACACAAACACATATACACATACAATGGAATATTACTTGGCAATCAAAAAGAATGAAATCTTGCCATTTGCAACTACGTGGATGGAACTAGAGGGTATCATGCTAAGCGAAATTAGTCAGAGAAAGACCAACATCATATGATTTCACTCATATGAGGACTTAAGATACAAAACATATGAACATAAAGGGAAGGGAACAAAAACATGAGACTCTTACATATGGAGAACAAACAGGGTTGCTAATGGGGGTTGTGGAAGGAGGGATGGGATACACGGGTAAGGGGCATTAAAGGATCTACTGAAACCATTGTTGCACCATATGCTAACTTGGATGTAAATTTTAAAAAAATAAGTAAAAATTAAAAAAAAATTAAAATTATAAAAATATTTTTAAATGTTTATTTTTGAGATAGCAGGAGCAGGGAAGGCGCAGGGAGACAGGGAGAGAAGATGTGAAGCAGACTCTGGGCTGAGAGCAGAGCCCACTTGGGATCCTCTATTCCACTCTCTCTGCACCTCCCCCCACTCTCTCTCGAAAAAAGAAAATTACAAAAAATGGTTAATTTAATGTTAGATGCTTAAAAAATTTTTTTTTTAATTTATTTACTTTGAGAAAGAGAGCTCAAACGGGAAGGGCAGAGAGAGAGAGAGAGAGAGAGAGAGAGAGAGAGAATCCCAAGTAGGCTCCATGCTAGCAGTGCAGCAGAGCCTGACATGGGCTCGATCCCACAAAGCATGAAATCATAACCTGAGTTGAAATCAAGAGTCGGACACTTTAACCAACAGAGCCACCCAAGTGCTCCACGTGTTAGATGTTTTTTAATCTCAATTTTACAAAGTAAATGTCTGAAGGAACAGAATGCTGCTCGCAGGTGGAAGAAACCCTTCAGAGCAGAGTTTTATCACTCATGTCACCCAAAGAGTTGGATCCTACTAAGATGCAGTAGATCAGACACTATAAACTACAATTTAATTTTTTGTAAAGGATGAGGGCTGGTTGCAAGGATTCTAAGTCACACCTCAAAATTAACTTTCCCAGAACTCCTGCCTTACTTGACTACATCATTGCACAGTATTGCAGAATCAGTAATTTTACATTGAAGGAATTTACAACCCCTACCCAAGAAACCTTTTAGTGTAAAAAGGTTTTAAGTAGAAAAGCTTCCTATTGAAGTAAGCTTCTCTTGTTACCTTTCTCAAAGAAGTTTTGAAAAAGTTTAAACTGCTATCTCCAAGCCACCCTTTTTAAAGTGCACCTGTTGAAAGTAATCAACTGAATGTAGCAGTAATTATACGGATAGTGATTTAAATTGTAGCTTACAAAATTTGAAGGAGAGAAATGGCAGAACATCCCACTTTGTCCTAAATGTTGTTTCCAACATGACCACCATAGATTGTAGTTTTTATAGTTTCACATTAACTGTGCAAATAATACACCTCTAACCTTCCCATAATTTTTATTCTCTTCGCCTCCACTACAATTTCCCATCTGAACCCACTTCATTACTAAGAATAATAGCTCAGGGCTATGAATTCAAAAGCAAAAAACCTTTCCTCTCCTCAAAATTTCTAATTTTCTAACAGACTTCCTCCCCATAGCTGCCATTTCCTATAATGTGTGAAATAAGCCAGTTTTAGAACACATCATCTATTCCTTTATTGATATGGAATGCTGCTTTTTAAAAAAATATTTATTTTTGAGAGAGAGAGGCAGAGCATGAGCAGGGGGAGGGACAGAGAGAGAGGGAGACACAATCTGAAGCCGGCTCCAGGCTCTGAGCTGCCAGCACAGAGCCTGACGCAGGGCTCAAACCCACGAACCGCGAGATCATGACCTAAGCTGAAGACGCCCAACTGACTGAGCCAACCGGGTGCCCCAGAATGCTGCTTTTCTTAAACATACTGTTAAGCGGGGCACCCGGGTGGCTCAGTGGGTTAAATGTCCAACTTCGGCTCAGGTCATGAACTCGCGGTTTGTCAGCTCAAGCCTCATGTTGGGCTCTGTGCTGACAGCTCAGAGCTTGGAGCCTGCTTCAGATTCTGTGTCTCCCTCTCCCTCTCACCCTCTCCTGCTCATGCTGTCTCTCCCTCAAAAATAAACAATAAACATTAAAAAGAAAATGATCTTCTTCTTCAAAAAAAATCCCATATTGTCCATATTGTTAGCCAGCATTCTTTAACCCAGTCCAGACAGGATTTTTCTTCTTAAAATAACAAAACCAAAAACTGTATAATGTGCTCCATGTCTCCTTTGAGAAGTTAGTAAAAAGATTCTCCATATCACATACTTTGTTCAGATTATACTTAAGGTGAATTCTACTAAATGGCCTACAGGAGAGTAGGAAATGTTTAACAGAACAGTTCTAGATGAACTTGGGAGTTAAAGCTTGGAAAGATGAGCCAATTTTGCTTCAAGTGCATTGTATTCCCTCATACTATATTAAAAATAAAAATCAATTCCAGATGGAAATGCAGATCTAAATACAAAAAGCAAAACAAAGTTTAGGAGGAAAAAAGAACATCTTCTTTAACCTCTAGTGAGTAAAGATATCTTAAATAGGATGCAAACCTGCTAAGATCATTAACAGAATGAAAAAATTGTGGTATGTTGACACAAAACACTACACAAAATGTCTGTTTGCATTTTAATGGATGACTGAGAGTGGAGATAAGGCCTTTCTGCCTTCAACATTTTTATCATTAAATAAAATTTTATCATTAAATAAAAATAAGGCTACAAAGATAAAATACTTCGTAGAATGTATTATAATGGTGCAATCTAAAACTCCCCAATGACACTATCTCCTCTACTGGAGTCAAAATACATCAAATTGCTAGGACACCCTTTAATACGTAGTCTTTTAGACTACAATCTGACATATTTTCTTCTACAACCTTGTTTGCTTAAAAAGGGGGAAAAGGAAAAAAAATGGCCTTTAAAAAGCAAAAAAACCCAAAACCCCAAACCCCTCACAACAAAAAACCCCCAAAGATAATAACTTAGAGTGGTTACTATGTGTCAGTTTTTAAAGTAGTGTACCTAAAGTAACCCACTTAATCCTCACAACTACTCAATGAAGGTAGGTACCAGTACTGTCTTCATTTTAGAGATGAAGAGACATCAAACAGCTAGTTATTAAATGCTGAATTCAAATTTAGATATTCCAGAGGCAATTTATTTATGCTTGATTGACAGCTCACAGAGAAAGTTCCTACCAAGGTTGCCAAAAGACCTCTCAGTTAAACAGATTTTCCAGTTCTTACTTGCTCTATCTACAACAGCTTAAGTGTGGTATAATTTCTCAAGATAGTGATTTAACGAATGTTAAAGGTCTATAAAATTACCTCACCAAATCACGAACAAAACAATATTCTGTCCTTGAAGGTTTAACTTTTGTCATCATTTTAAGAGCCACACTGAGGGAGCAAAACAATTTCTGCTGACCAAAGTACAAAGGAACAGTGGGTTCTTACTTACAGAAAGCAAACTGCCCTTTTGTAACCCTTTCTCCCTCCTCCTTGACTCAGGGAACTTAAGCAAAAAAGCCCAATCTTAAATTCTGGCATTTCTGCCTAAGAACTTGGAAGGAAGAAAAGCCCTCTTCCCTTTATTAAGAATGTGTGCTTACAAATAAAGCTTCAGAACATTTAAAGAGTCAGAGCAAAACCATTTGTTAACCACCTTATGAGAGACGTATTTATTAGTTCTTCAATGACACGATTTTCTAGATTATCTGATCACAATTGTTTCACCAGACGCCTATCACCACCAGGGAGTTTCCCCCTTTGTGAAATGGAGGAAATACTAAGCTTCCCAGTATTTGTAAGTAACTGCCTCCTATAATACAGTGATTAAAGCTGAACCTGGCACATAGTGAAGGGCTACGTTAGACATTTTAAGTGTCGAACAAAGCTTGAAAAATGAGACCTGTCACATTCTAGCTAACACGACGCTTTTAGCAAGAGGATCCTTCAAGACAGACCTACTGCCTTAAAAGTCCCGGCAGCACGTGTCCGCCTGGATTCCCTTCTCCAGTTGCTTTTTGTCAGGGACTGCAGCGAGCGCAGCCTACATTCCTGAAACGCCCATTGGCCCACACCCTGGGGCCAGGCTCTCGGTCGGGCCCAGGAGCTCATTGGTCGTCGCCTCAACGAGGCAGCCGCGCCGGTTCCTCCGCCGCACCGTCACACTCGCCGCACTTGTGCGCGGAAAGGCAAGGAGTGCCTAGCGGTGTGAGCGCCACGGGAAAGGCCCAGGCACCTTCGCAACCGCCTGTACTTCCATTTGCTCTCTGCTTTCCCAAGACCACGAGAAGACCTCTTCTTTTCTGCGCGATCAGCCCAGCGCTCTCGCGTGACTGCCGGGGGTGGGAGGCTGGGGCCCCAGATTCCTTTGCAGGCTTAGGCATTAAAGGTATTATGTCCTGGCTCGGACGGGCCTCTAGCCCGTACATTTAGACAAACCTTTCTCCACCCCGCACCTCGCCCGGAACCCGCCGACGCGGTAACAGGTTACACAGCCAAGGTCAAGAGTCTCCGGGGCCAGCCTCGGTGGGCTCCGGGGCCGCCCCGAAAAGGATTTTGGTGCAGAGCACGTTAGGGCGGCGGTGGGGCCCAGCCACTGCGACACCACTGCTCCCGCCCAATCCCCGCCGCCCGGGCGCCACATGCTGCCAGCGCCGACCGCGGGCGGGAGGCCTGCGCGCCAGACCCTCAGTCCGAGACCGGGAGAGCCCCCGCCTCCCGAAGCACGCGGAGAGAACGAGCCCGGCTTCAAACCCACTCCCTCCCTCCCCGCTCCCCGAGAGGGGAACGCCCGAAGTAGCGCCTGACTAAGCTCTCTGAGCCACACCTGCCGGGAGGCAGCCCGCGCGGCCCCAAGGCGCCCCCACCCGGGGTCCCGACCGCCAACTCCGGAGGGGAAAGTCGGACGGCGCGGGCCCACAAACCACACCGAGTGGCGCCGCCCGCCGCCCCGCACGCTGCGCGGGGGACGTTACCTGAGCACGCGGCGCGCCGGCCTCCTCCCCCTCCCCCCGGGCAGCGCCCGGTACGGCAACGGCGGCGGGAGAAGTCGGCTCGGGCCACGCGTGGACGCGGCCGCTCCCCCCAGCACCGAGCCCCCCCCCTCCACGGCAGCCGAAACGAGCCCCGCCCGCGGACCCGCCCCCACCTGAAGGCTGCGGGAACCCGGGGCCCCCGACCCCAGCCCGTGGCTGGTGCCTTCCAGGCAGCGACAGCCCCCAGCACCCACCTTGGGATGGTGCGAAGATCCCCAGATCCTTGGTTTGCGTCGGGTTGCTGCCTGGAGAACCAAACCTCCAGCAGCTTCTCGGTCCCTTCGAAAAAATGTGCAGCTTCCATCACCGTGAGACTAGCGAACAACCAACAACCACAGAAAATCAACTAAATTAAATCTCTTCTCCCGCCGCTGCCGCCGCCGCTGCGGATTGTTCCAGCTGTGTTACTAAAGTTCAGGTTCCTTTTTTTTTTTTTTTGCTATAATTTTATATTAACTTTTTTTAAAAAAAGGATTAATAAAATTTTCCCGGCTTTTTTTTTTTTTTTGTGAGCGAAAGTTGAACGTGAGTCTGTTGGAAATAGAGGCAGATACAGTTCAGTCTCTTGTAGTCCGCTGTTTCCCCGTTAGAGAGAGTAGAGCGAGCGCTAGCTAATGTCGCCGGCCATACTGTGGAAGCGAGGGCGCTGCGTGAGCACCGCATTTATATATGCCGTCTCCCCCGAAAGGCCAGGAAGTGACGCAGCGTCCCGCCTCTGAGGCTCATAGGTGTTCCTGCCTGTCAATCAGCAGCCGCCGAGTTGCGGCTGGCTGGCGGCCCGCCTGCCGGGAGCGCGGAGAGCTACCCGCCGCGCTGCGGTTTGGGTTCGCGCTGTCCCTTGGGCGGGAGACGGCGCTGTGTTGTCCGGCTGGCGACTGAGAGCCTGGGGTCGAATGCAGAATGGGTGGGGAGAACGGGAACGGAGTGGGGAAAGGGTGCGCCGCGCTGCGTTAAACTGGTTAGCAGAGAACATGGGTGGATCCTTAGGGTTGGCGGGGTTCGGCGGGGGCGGTGGCCACTGCTGGGATGGCGTGGTGGTTTTGATCCTGTGCAGTTCACCGCGATTGCCGTGGTACTTGGCCATTCTCTAAAGTATGTGTTTCCTCAGGACGAAAGAAGCCACACATTAAAACTCAGTATTTGTCCGTGACGCACATGTTGCCGAGGGTCGGATTAGAAGGCGCTTTAATTCTGCCCCTGCCTTAGCTGATATTCGAGGAAAAGGAGTTCTCGATCCTTTTACACAATAGCCCGAAGCGTTGTCTGCCTATTTAAAAAGGGAAAAGCAACGTGGCGCCCAGCCTCGGAGGGCTCTACCTACCTCCAACCATGTGGCTCGCCCAGCCTTGGAGTTGGCCGAGCTCAGCGGCTGCCGTGAAGCACTGGCAACTCCGTGCTCGATTAGGTCAACGGGTGGGAATTTATTTTCTAAAACTATTTCTAGAAACTGGTTTAATAAATATAATCTGAAATTGTCTGATAATATTTTTTTGAATGTTCTCAAACTGATGAGCTAGTTGAAAGGGGGCCCCCACCTCCAAAATTTACAGTGCTATCATCTCACATGCTTCAAAAGAATTTACATGGAAATTTATATAATAGAGATTTCTGACCTATCATTAGCGGTGATTTAAAGAACCATGAATTGAAAAAAAATTTAAAATAAAGAACCATATATTTAATACTTCAGGAATAATGTAAACTGTAAAATAGTTGTTAAGGTGTAGTCAAACAGTTTAACCTGAGGTGGCAAAATTGTGGTAACAGTTACGACTTTCACTCAAGAATATGGGAGGAAAAAACCCAGCTGGTCATAAAATTACCATTTACAACACAAAAGACTTTTCCCTATCATCCTTAGAGAAAGACTTCCCTCAACCAAAAGTGAAATGAGATCATGTTGTAAGTGTGGAAAACCTAGTGAAAAAGATGTGGTTTGAATTTGCACTCTAGATTCCCTCCAGGGTAGTACTTGTCTTACAAGAACGTGAATCTGTTCACATTTCTCCATGAAAACTGTTGAAAGAAGCTATGTTGTGCGGTAGGTACATAGAGTACTCTTGCCATGTTTTTAAAAGCATCCAACTCAAACTGGGAATTGGGACAAAAGAGAAATGTTGCTTGTTTTATGATAATAACAATTCAAAGTGAATGTGGTGGTTATACTTGGAATAAAGATAAAAGAAGTATTTATGTGTTTTACAAGCTATTCAGTTATTTGATGGTTGCTTATTGAAATGAAGAATGTCTACTAAACCACCTCAAACACTAATTGTGGTGTAAACATAATTTGACTTATAATTGCTTATAATTAGTTGCTTTTCAATTACTATTATGCTTTTTCCCAATGCAATTTAAGTTAATATAAAAGTGCCAAGAATCTTGGCAATGTAAGTTCTTGTTAATTTGACATAGGATAATTTAAATAGTGTCTACCAATTGGATTGGTCATTTGTAAAATATATTCTGTTTCTTAAGCATCATTACTAGCGTGAGGCTCAAAGTCCTTTGTACTAATAACTAAGTTGGTCGGTTAATCTTATTCAACTATTTTGCTAAACTTAACATGTCCAAAACATATTTTTGGCCCCCTCAGATGATTTACCAGAGAGCAGTCTGAGTGATTTTTTAAATCATAAATCCAGGGGAAAAAAAGAAAAACAAAAAACCCTAAATCCAGTTATGACACTTCTCTTAATATTTAAAAATACTCCAGTGCTCTCCCCTCATACTTAAAATCAAAATTCCTTACTTTAGTTTTCGAACTCCTACATGATCTGTTCCTAATTCTTCTCCAAGTTCATCTCCCTATGCCCTAGCCATACTGACCTTTCTCTTTTTAGGTCTTTTTCATTTGTCTTAAATGCTCTCTCTCCACTTTATATAGCTCTTTCATTCTTTTCACTTAGCTCTTAGCTTAAATGTCATGTCCCCACCTCTGAGAGGTCACCTGTAGTAGTAGGGCATAGGCTAAGACTACTATAACAGAGATTCTGAAATACAGTAGCTTGAAAAACAATTAAAGTTTATTTCTCTCTCACATAACATCCAGAGGCAGCGAGGTGGTAAAGGATGAGTGGGCAGCTCTGTTCTGGGAGATCATTCAGGGACCCTGGTTCCTTCTACCCTGTTCTTACCATAGGGTGCAATCTTCACTCACATGATTAAGGCTGGTCCACATATGTCTACATTCCAGCCTGGAAAAAGAAGAAAAAGAGTGAGTGCAGAAAAAAACAATTTCCCTAAGAAAATGAGACCTGGAAATTGCATTATCAGTTCTGCTCACTTAGTCATGTGTTCATACCTAGCTGCAAGAGAGGCTGGGAAGTATGATTCTTACTTGAGTAGCTAGTTGCCTGGTCAAAACTTGGGGGATTCTATGACTTAAGAGGAAGGAGGGAGAGAATGGATGTGAAGGACATTCTACAGGCCTGACATACTTTTCCTTACCTTCTAACCTACAGTAGCCAAGTAGTCACTCCCTAACATACCATTCTGCTTTAATTCTCTGCAAAATTCTTTTTTTTGTTGTTTATTTATTTTTGGAGAGAGAGAGAAGCAGAGGAGGGGCAGAGAGAGAGGGAGAGAGAATCCCAAGCAGGCTCCACACTGTCAGCACAGAGCCTGACATGGGGCTCAAACCCATGAACCATGGGATCACGACCTGAGCCGAAATCAAGAGCCGGACGCTTAATCGACTGAGCCACCTAATTCTCTGCATAATTCTTATTATTCTCTTGTATTTACTTACTTGTTGATTGTCATGTGTCTCTCACCCTCAGATTTTAAGCCATGTAACAGCTTGTTTTTCTTTGCTTAAGGTGGATAGCATTGCCCCCAAAAAGTATTTGGTATAATATATTCAATCAGTATTAGTTGAATACATGAATTAAAAAAATTTTTTTAAATGTTTATTTATTTTTGAGAGAGAGAGAGAGCGAGAGCGGGGGAGGGGAAGAGAGAGAGGGAGACACAGAATCCAAAGCAGGCTCCAGGCTCTGAGTTGTCAGTACAGAGCCCCATGCGGGGCTTGAACCCACGAACTGGGAGATTGTAACCTGAACCAAAGTTGGACGGTTAACCAACTGAGCCACCCAGGCACCCCAGTTGACTACATGAATTTTTAAGTGCCCTACATGAATTTTTAAGTGCCCTTCTAATAGATCCCGCTCTTTCAAACTAGTCTTATCTCCCAACATTCCCTCAAAGCCCTGCACTCAATTCTTTGCACTCCAAAAATCTTATTCAATTTCTAATACCAGCTATAATTCCACATAACATTCTCTAGGACAGTACTCTGGCACACACTGACTGCATTAGTTATCTCTTGGTGTGTAACAAATTACACAAACTTGGTTGCTTAAAACAGCAAACATTTATTATGTCACTATTTGTGTGGGTCAGGAGTTTGCACATGGCTCAGCTAAGTCCTCTGCGTCAGGGTCCCTCACAAGGCCACAATCAAGCAAGTCTGTGCTGCAGTCTCCTCTAAAGGTTTGACTAGGAAAGGAGCTGTTTCCATGTTCTCATGGTTGTTGGGAGAATTCAGTTCCTTCAAGCTATTGGACTGAGGGCCTCAGTTCTTCACTATGCGGGCCTCTCCATAGGTCAGCTCAGAACATAGTAGCTTGCTTCATCACATCCAGAAACAGAGTTCTGCTAGTAAGACATAAGTTACAGTGTGATATAGCAATTGCAGAATGGCATTCCATCAGCTTTACACCACTGTCATATTCCACTGGTTAAGAAAATTAGAATAAAGTCGCATGTTCTACCCACTGTAAAGGAGTGGATGCCATAAGGGTGTGAATGCTGGGAGTCAGGGATCGCTGAGTTTAGAACCCACCATCATCACACTCACTACCCGCTGGGAACGTCAAAAACATTTATCATTAAGACTACATACTTTAACATTTAATAGCTTCATTGTTGGTCTAATATGCCAACTAAATTGGCACATCCATATCTTTTATTTTGATATCTCAATCTCAAAACAAGGCACACATGTAAGTTTTCATATACTTTGGGAATGAATTGAAAGTGCCTGGGTGGTGTGTTGGAGCTGACTTCTTCCTGTTTGCAAGAGCCATTTGTTAAGTTTTCAGGACTTTTAGGAGCCAGTTGACGTAGGTTGAATGGACCAGAATGGGAGTATTTATTTCAAGGAAATTGGCAGACTCTACAATTAGGGTCCTAAGAGTCCATTGTTAAACATTTACCAGTATACCACTGGTTGTCACAAATTTGTCACTTTCATGGTGTTGAAAACATGGATTTCTTTAATGTAAATGTGAATTCCATGACCCAGGGCTGTTGTGGACTTCCTTTGGAATTATAAGTGATAAATGTGGTTTGGAAACTGTAGAACAGCATATATGGCATTATCACTGCAAAATATAGAAGCAAAGGTACTGAGAAAAAGAACAACCTTGAAATACCTGATGTGTTTTACATTAAATTGTGAAACAAAAGTGCCCAGATATAATCTGGCCTAAAAGCTGTTTGACTTCTTTGGTGTGACTAATGTGAATAAGAGAAGATATGCCCAAGGTGAAAAATGCAGTTTTATTTGGAATGATTCCCCTTAATGTTCTGTGTTGATTTTCAATTAGGGAGACATGGGGGAAAGACAAGTAACATAAAATAAAACTAATAAGAGAGAACAAGAATCTCAGGATATAACAAATTTAGTGATGGTGTTTCCTAGGGTGAATTAAATATTTAACAACAGATATAAAGTTAAAAATAAGAAAAGATAGACAATGACCTTAATGGAATTGGACAGAGCCTTTAATAAACAATGTATTGGCCATCGTGCTGACAAAATATGCTAACATAATTTTCTTATTTATTTTCATTAGTAATTAAATATTCAGTAAGCAAAGAATTTGTAATGTGTTGTTTGTAAATTTCATGTGGTTCATAAACACCTTGTTTCAGTTTTCAAATATGTAGGCAGATAGCCTCTTCAAAAGGTTTTTTTCTATTTCCTTTTTTTTTTTTTTTTTTTACTGGTTTGAGCTCCACTTTTGTATTTTCTTTTTCTGTGATGATCTCCACTTGTACTCATTTGTCATCTAAAAGATTGAAAAAGTGTTTTGAACATGTATGAAGTATAAATTAAATGTTAAAAAATCACAAATTAAAATTCTGTTCAGATACTTCAGAAAGCTATTTTTTCCAAAATGTATAGTTATCTGTTAAAATTAAAGACAATAAATATATGAATTATCACGAATATATGAATTATAATAACAATTCCTAACTTTATACAGATATGTTTTTAAAATTAATTTTTACAAATTTATGAAACATTCAACATTTTCATGAAAATTAAACTATTTGCAATCTCATATAACATGTCCATTTTGCTACTATTGTAAAGAGTCTGTATCACACTTCATGTATGTTATGTCTATACCTACCTATACATAAATTTAAGAATAATATAAAAGTGTTTGGTTTTGTAAAATGGTCTTCAGCCACCATATTGAACTGTTTGAATTTTCACTCTAATTTGTGAGTATCTCCGGTGTCCTGAGACAAGCAAGAAAATGGGTACTTGGCACCAGGAAAAGATACTTCATGAGGTCCAAAGCTATTGCATTCACAATAAGAGGAAGAATTTGACAATTATTTTGTCTTTTCTCTTATCCATTTCTGCTATTCAAATCCTCCCCACATTCCAAAGCAAAGTCTTTCTTCTATGTCAACAGCACTATGAACCATAAACCTTTATGACATTTGTCTTCAGTTGGCTTTTGCATTGTGAACATAAGGCAAGACATGTGTAAAAGTATTTCCCTGGGGTCTGATTGGTGTTATTTCCAGGAGTGGAGAATACATTTATGAGCCACACTATGCCAACAATGTGCCTTGGATTTCACACGACAGAGGTACCCATATGTTATTTTATTAAATGCTTTTTGGGGTATGTTCGTAACATGCAGGGTCCAAGGCAGGGCCCTTCTTGCTGGGTGTAAGGTACTGGTCCCAGAGTTCACAGAATTATTATTTCTGGACTTTAGCTTCTAACAGCTTTTTATAGGGGCTTAAAGCCCCAACCCTCCAACTCTTCCCTAGTGCTTTTATGCCACTAGACATAAGGTTTTCTTAGAGATTTTTAATGTTTTGGGTCCCACCAGCCACTCTATCTCAAAAAAAACCTGTCAGATTGAGATAAAAAAGCGCGGGGACGCCGGGGTGGGTTAATCAGTTAAGGTACTGACTCTTGATTTTGGCTCAGGTTATGATCTCACGGTTCATGAGTTCAAGCCCTGCACTGGGCTCTGCACTGTCAGTGCAGAGCCTGCTTGGGATTCTCTCTCTGACCCTCCCCTACTCATGCTGTCTCTCTCTTTCTCTTTCTCTCCCTCTCTCAAAATAAATAAATAAACTTTAAAAAAAATAAAGAAGCTTACATTCACTGAGGGGAAATATTTACAGACATTCAGTTATTGTGTCTATTGTTTACAGTAAATTCTTAAGTCAAGTATAATGGGAAGTGAGTTCTTTTGAATATTTAATTTTAAGTTCTATGGGAAAATTAGCCCTATTTTCTGCTTCTCTCGGGTCAAACATCTAATTTCAAAAAGCAAATCAAGATTTCTCAAATTTGGAGGCTTCTACTCTGTAGAATCTGAATAGATCTAAATCAAAGATCTCTTCAACATACTCACTTTTGAGGCTCATTTCAAGAGGAAAAAACCTCAACTTGGTCTTTCTGTGGTGAAGCCTTTAAGTTCAGGAGCCAAAAGCTTACAATCTTTTTGGAGTGCTTAAATACTTACAGCCAAGTATCAGACATTTGATGAGAGCCTTCAACATTTAAAGAGAGGTCAAAGTAAATAGGAAAGAAAGGAAACCAGAAGAAACAGAAATAGTGTAGAGAGTAGAAGTAAACTTCCAAGAAAAAAAGGCCATAATTATACACCATGAAGATAAGAGAAATTGCTCTATCCACAAAAACAAAACAAACAAAACAGACAAAAACAAAATACTAAACAAGAAATGTTTAAAGAACAAAAGAGAGTGCTTGAAAATTAAAAATAAGACAGGTGACATTAAAAAAAAAAAAAAAAGGTGGGTGGGGCGCCTGGGTGGCTCAGTCGGTTGAGCGTCCGATTTCGGCTCAGGTCATGATCTCACAGCTCGTGAGTTCGAGCCCCACATCGGGCTCTGAGCTGGCTCTGTGCTGACAGCTCAGAGCCTAGAGCCTGCTTCTGTGTCTCCTTCTCTCTCTGCCCTAAACCACTCACAGTCTGTCTCTGTCAAAAATAAATAAACATTAAAAAAAATTAAAAAAAAAAAAGGTGGGAGATAAATTTGAAGAAATCTCTGAGAAGGTAGGATAAGCTAAAGATGAAAGATAGGAGAGGAAAGATAGGAAAATTAGTTGATCAGTCCAAGAGTCCCCCTACCCAAGTAATAAGAAAGAAAGAAGAGAGGAAGTAAAAATCAAAGAAACAGTATAATGCAATATAATTTAAAACATTTCAGAACAGTGAATTTTCTTTTTACTGAAAGTGCTCTCCTGGTGCTCCACACAATGAATGAAAAAAAAAAAAAAGACCCAAACCAAGGCACATATTTGTGAAATTTCAGGATACTTTGAATAAAGATTTTTAGGGACTCCTGGTTGGGTCAGTCCGTTAAACTTCTGACTCTTCATTTCAGCTCAGGTCATGATCCCAGGGTTGTGGGACTGAGCCCCAGAGTCGGGCTCTGCCCGGAGCCTAGAGGCTGCTTAGGATTCTCTCTCTCTCCTTCTGCCCCTCTTCCCCCCTTGTACTCTCTCTCTCTCTCTCAAAAGAAAAAGATAAAAAAATAAGAAGATTTTTAAAGCTCACATAGAGAAACAAGAAAGGTTCGATCAAAGGATAAATAACTGGAAATCATTGGACTTTTCAACAGCAACATTGGAAACTTAAAGACAATGGAGAAATACCTTCAACATGTTGAGGAAAAAGTATTTTTTTAAGTATTTGTTTCAAGAGAGAGAAGGAGAGAGAATCCCAAGTAGGCTCCATGCTCAGCATGACACAGGGCTCACTCCACACGGGGCTCAGTCTCAGGATGCTGGGATCATGACCTGAGCTGAAATCAAGAGTTGGATGCTTAACTGATTGAGCCACCCAGGCACCCCTGGAAAAAGTATTTTTTTTAATGTTTATTTATTTTTTGAGACAGAGCATGAGCAGAAAGGGAATGCAAGAGAGGGAGACACAGAACTTAAAGTGGGCTCCAGGCTCCACAGGAGCAGCACAGAACCTGAAGTGTGGCTCGAACTCGTGAACCACGTGACCATGTCCCTGAGACCCTGTTCTGAGCCCAAGTCGGATGCTTAACCGACTGAGCCACCCAGGAGCCCTGGAAAAAGTATTTTTAACTAAGAACTCTATACTACATGCAGTTTCAGGCAACACCTAGATTCCTATCTTTAGTTTTTTTGTCAATTAGTTATTTATTTTTATTTTTAAATATAATTTATTGTCAAACTGGTTTCCATACAACACCCAATGTTCATGCCAACAAGTGCCCTCCTCAATGCCCATCACCCACTTTCCCCTCTCCCCCACCCCCCAGCAGCCCCCTATTTATTTTTAAATGGAGGTATAATTGACATATATATTAGCTTCAAGTGTACAACATAATGATTTACAATATTTGTATGCATTGCAAAATGATCACCACAAGTCTAGTTATAACTTGTCACCATACATAGTTACAAAAAATATATTTTTTTAAGTTTTTCTTATGATAAGGACTTTTAAGATTTACTCTTTTAGCAACTTTCAAATATACAATATGGTTTTAACTACAGCCACTGTATATTAGTACCTAGGTTACTTGATAGGCATGATGCTAAACTGAATATATCATGCTTTAATGCAAGGCGTTAGTAAAAGCATATTATAAAAAGCAACTTATTATAACCTATTAACAAGAAAAGCAAGTGATCTCTACAAACTATTAAACATCAGAAGTAAAATGTGATTGTTCTGTTTTTATACACAGAATGGCATCACAATTAGAGCAATGGAACAAAGTATTAATGAAGTGTTTAAGTTCTTGTCATGGTTTATTGTACTCTCCTTGTTTGAGAAAGATGGTAACTGGAACAATTGGACAATTGGAGCAATAAACTATCACTATAAATGTTATCTCTTTTAGGATATGTTCATTTGGAGCTGGAGAACAAAAGCTATTCTGGCACCCGGAAACAGGTTTTAGTGGGTCATTCAAAGCTTCCACTCACTCTGGAAGCTAGAGTTGGGAACCAGAACTTTTAGGTGGTTGGGAACCAAGAGCTTTTATTATACCATGCCCCCCTTTTAAAAAAGATTTTAGGGGCGCCTGGGTGGCTCAGTCGGTTGAGCGTCCGACTTCGGCTCAGGTCATGATCTCACGGTCCTGAGTTCAAGCCCCGCGTCGGGCTCTGTGCTGACAGCTCAGAGCCTGGAGCCCGTTTCAGATTCCGTGTCTCCCTCTCTCTCTGCCCCTCCCCTGTTCATGCTCTGTCTCTCTCTGTCTCAAAAATAAATAAATGTTAAAAAAAATAATAAAAAATAAAAAAGATTTTAGTTTTAAGTAATGTCCATACCCAACATGGGGCTCGAACTCACAACTTGGAGATCAAGAGTTGCATGCTCTACAGACTGAGCCAGCCAGGCGCCCCCCCTTCCCATTTTTATTTATTTATGTTTTTGCTTTTGTTTTATGAGGGGGTGGAGGGGCAGAGAGAGGGAGAGAGACTCCTAAGCAGGCTCCATGCTTAGCGCAGAGCCCGACATAGGGCTCAATTCCATGACTCTGAGATCATGACCTGAGCCAAAATCAAGAGTCAGATGCCCAACTCACTGAGCCAACCAGGCAACCCTAATGGACCCAACTATATCTGCCACATACCCAAAGCCTACCTTGTTTTGTAATAAGAAGAATATGCCGATACTATTTGACATTTCTGCCATCCATAGCCTGAACTCCCAACTTGAAAGAGACTAAAAAAATAATAATAATAACCAACGGACAAAGTCCAATTTCAACCTATCTGGTATCTGGTAACTTGAGGTACTATTTGTTTCATCCCCACGCACACCCTTTCTTAGAGAATCTGCCATACCCACAGTCCTTGGAAGGGGCAGCTCTACTTCCATAAGACCTTGTCTCCTGAGCTGTGGCTGACTGGACAAGGGGAGAACACCTATCCAGTAAGGTTCTTTTGCCTGTTTATGTGAACCCAGAGACCTAGACATTGAGTCAGTATGGAGGATATGGAGGACACTAGAGCTGTAAGATCAGGTACGCTCAGGAGTGGCAGCCTTTTTTTTTTTTTTTTTTTTTTGCTGTATGCATGCAAATAAACTGAGAAATCTGCCTTCAGAGAGATAAGCCATAACCTGGATGTGCCAAAGGAAGCAGAAACCTTACAGCTCTAGAGAAAGATGGAGAAATAATGGTCTGACAACTTGGACCGTTTCTATATTTGCGTTAGGAACGATGAAATTCCCCTCTGGGACTTCTAAACACCCTCTTTTTACTTGAGTTAATTTGGATAGCTTCCTTTTTTGGCTCGTAACCAAAGAATCTCTGACTCAATAGTTTTTAAAAGTTCTTTTTTGGCACCCCACGACTCTACTGTTTCATACCTCTCTGTAACCATCTGGATCCTACAGGTCCTCTGTACTCTGTTTTAAGTTAGTTGGGATCAGGGGAAATATCAGAGAAAAGACGTTTCCTTGCAATGTCCTACAGAAGGGATGCCTGGATCTTTCTAGTTACAGGAATTCATTGGTGCTTAAAGGATCAACCTCTTCAAGACTCAGTCTGTTATTCAGCAGTCTTTTTTTTTTTTTTTTTTTTTTTTTAATAAGAGAGATTGAGTGAGCTGGGGAGGGGAAGAGAGAGAGGGAGAGAGAGAATCCCAAGCAGGCTCTGTACTGTCAGCTCACAAACCATTAGGATCATATTAGTTGAGTATAAACTCAACTAATGAATTTCATTCCACAAAATATAAGACTTACAAAAATTTGAAATAGGGGAGATCACATTGTTATGAAGAGTAGATAACTTTTTGTATAGGCAAACATCAGATAATTATGGGTACTCTCGTATCTGGTCATATCACAAAGTATGGTTTTTTTTTTTTTTTTTTTTTTTTTTTTTTTTTTTTTGAGGTAGGCTTCATGGCCAGTACAGGGCTTGAACTCACAACATTGAGATCAAGACCTGAGCTGAGATGACGAGTCGGAAGGTTAACAGACCGAGCCACCCAGGAGTCCCTGAAACCATGCAGTTTTAAAGTAGATTCCTCTTTAAATGACTTTCAAATTCTGAGATACTAAAAACCATACATTTATTTATATGCCAGTCACACTGTTTACAATCATTAAATCCTTATGAAAGTATGGTGGACCAAAAATGACAATAGTCATCATCATAGATGAAAGAAATTAAATTGTTTCTGCTTTTGGGTAATTAAAACTTCGAATATTTTATGGGTTTAACTACATATGACAAGCTAATTCTTATCTACTTTGAATAGTTCAGTCACAGTATGGCTTATTTAGTTATATACCTAAATGAAATGTGAAAGTTTTCCATTCATTTTGATATTTCTACAATCTATTTCATATCTAGTATTATGTTCATTTAGCCTTAAAAAGAATATAGGCTTTTTGGGGTGCCTTGGTGGCTCAGTCAGTTAAGCATCCAACTTCTGTTCAGGTCATGATCTTGCAGTTCAGGTGTTTGAGCCCCGCGTCGGGCTCTGCTCTGACAGCTTAGAGCTCGGAGCCTGCTTCTCCTGATTCTGCATCTCCCTCTCTCTCCCTACCCCTCCCCCACTTGTTCTCTCTCTCTCTCTCTTTCTCTCTCAAAAATAAATTTAAAAACTTAAAAAAATTTAAAAATGTAAGCTTTTTGATACTTATAAGCTTAGGTTTTCCTAAGAATATGCCTAAGAAAAACAATACTTAAGGAGGTAATTAATCACTTCAATTTATCTAATCATTGTTTTTATTAATTTTCCAATAAGTATTTTAAAGCTTCATTTTTTTTAAGGAAGCAATTATGTGAACAAAGTATTACAGTAATTTTAGCTTAGGTTTGTCCAAATAGGCTGGTATTAATGTATGCACTTCAGCCACTCAGAATTATAATTACACTGAAGGCGTATTGCCTTTATCTGCTCACGTTATACTCCCACCCAAGGAATTATATAGAAAAGAGTGATTCCTTTCTCCTGTGTACTCATTTATTTTCCTTTTCATATACCTTGCTGACCTACATAAAACTTAGTTGTAGCTCATTTAAATTCAGTCTCCAGTGTGAAGCAGTGTATTGCTTAACTGTAACCCAAAGTGTGAGAAGGGGAGTGTCAGTGTTTCTCAACAGCAGTGTCTGTAGCAATTAAGGTGTGGCATCGCCAGTGCTACAGAACCCTATTCCAGTCAAACATGTTTCTGTTCTGCATCTTCCATTTTGAAGTAAACTTTCTAATATATAGCTTCTAATTATTAAATAAAGTAGAAAAAAATAGCTAGAAAGAAAAACAAAAATCACCATCCAAACCCAAGAGTCATCCATAGCCTCCGAAAATTCTTGGACACAAAGCATCAGTTACTGGATGCCCCTTCACCCCTGACAAGCTCCTCAGCCTCTGAGCAGATTTCCCAACAGGAGGCGAGAGAGGGCAGCAGGGGAATGTTGCTAAGTAACACAGTGGGTACAGTTGCGTGGTGGGCCTATGAGATGACACAACCTTGAACCTTATGCTGGTTCACAGTCATTCCACGATATAATAAAAGACTATATATATATATATATATATATATATATATATTACAATATAATATTATGGAGATACAGAGAGGCAAAATAGAGAATTACTATCTTCAATTGTTAGCTCAAAAAGTCAGGTAGTTAAAGAATGTCATGGTTACTTATACCTATGAATTTTTCTTGCTAGTTTTATTTTTTTTCCCAGAATACTTTTAGGTTTAGGTATCATTTTTATGTATCCATGAATTAACTAATTAACTCAATCATTCATTCATCCAACAACTATTCACTGCGTACCTACTGTGATATTTTATTAGGTCGTAACTATTGAGACTCTTACAATGATATTGTGAAGTTTCCATAAGAAGTTTGTTATAAAAACGAACAGGTATAGAGATCAAAATCAGGAATTCCTTGCATCATTTATTATTGTTGCATTTTATTTTTAATATAAGTTAGTATAAGAGACTTTATTTGATATACCTATGGGTTACAAAACAGATATTTCCCAATTATTAAGGGAGGTGGGGAGGAAATCTAAACATGAATAGCAACATAATACATATTAGAAAATACAGTATGTCACAGAAGAATTTACCAGAGTTTCCTTTTATTTTATTTATTTATTTATTTATTTATTTATTTATTTTTTAACGTTTATTTATTTTTGAGACAGGGGAGAGACAGAGCATGAACGGGGGAGGGTCAGAGAGAGGGAGACACAGAATCTGAAACAGGCTCCGGGCTCTGAGCTGTCAGCACAGAGCTCGACGCGGGGCTTGAACTCATGGACCGCGAGATCATGACCTGAGCCGAAGTCGGCCGCTTAACCGACTGAGCCACCCAGGCGCCCCAAGTTTCCTTTTATTTAAAAACAGTTTTTTGGCACAAAACAGACACTCAGGTCAATGGAACAGAATACAGAACCCAGAAATGGACCCACAAACATATGGCCAACTAATCTTTGACAAAGCAAGAAAGAATATCCAATGGAACAAAGACAGTCTCTTCAGCAAATGGTGCTGGGAAAACCGGACAGTGACATGCAGAAGAATGAACCTGGACCACTTCCTTACACCATACACAAAAATAAACTCAAAATGGATGAAAGACCTAAACGTAAGATAGGAAGCCATCAAAATCCTTGAGGAGAAAGCAGGAAAAAACCTCTTCGACCTTGGCCACAGCAACTTCTTACTCAACGCATCTCTGGAGGCAAGGGAAACAAAGCAAAAATGAACTATTGGGACCTCATCAAAATAAAAAGCTCTGCACAGCGAAGGAAACAATCAGCAAAACTAAAAGGCAACCGACAGAATGGGAGAAGATATTTGCAAATGACATATCAGATAAAAAGATTAGTATCCAAAATCTATAGAGAACTTATCAAACTCAACACCCAAAAAACAATCAATCCAGTGAAGAAATGGGCAAAAGACATGAATAGACACTTTTCCAAAGAAGACATCCAGATAGCCAACCGACACAGGAGAAAATGCTCCGCATCACTCATTATCAGCAAAGTACAAATCAAAACCACAATGAGATATCACCTCATACCTGTCAGAATGGCTAACATTAACAACTCAGGCAACAATAGATGTTGGCGAGGATACGGAGAAAGAGGATGTCTTTTGCACCGCTGGTGGGAAGGCAAGCTGGTGTAGCCACTCTGGAAAACAGTATGGAGGTTCCTCAAAAAATTAAAAATAGAACTACCCTACAAGCCAGCAATTGCACTACTAGGTATTTATCCAAGGGATACAGGTGTGCTGTTTCGAAGGGGTACGTGCACCCCAATGTTTATAGCAGCACTATCGACAATAGTCAAAATATGGAAAGAGCCCAAATGTTCATCAATGGATGAATGGACAAAGAAGATGTGGTATACACAATGGAGTATTACTTGGCAATCAAAAAGAATGAAATCTTGCCATTTGCAACTACGTGGTTGGAACTGGAGGGTATTATGCTAAGCAAAATTAGTCTGAGAAAGATAAATATACGACTTCACTCATATGAGGACTTAAAGATACAAAACTGATGAATATAAGGGAAGGGAGGCAAAAATAATATAAAAACAGAGAGGGAGACAAAACATGAAAGACTTTAAATATAGAGAACAGAGGTTTGCTAGAGGGGTTGTGGGAGGGGGGATGGGCTAAATAAGTAAGGGGCATTAAGGAATCTCCTCCTGAAATCATTGTTGCATCATGTGTTAAATAACTTGGATATAAATTATAAAAAATAAATAACTTATTAGATTAAATTTTTTTTTAATGTTTACTTATTTTTGAGAGAGAGAGAGAGAGAGAGAGAGAGAGAGAATGTGGGGGATGGGCAGAGAGAGAGAGAGACACAGAATCTGAAGCAGGCTCCAGGCTCTGAGCTGTGAGTACAGAGCCGGAAGCAGGGCTCAAACCCATGAACCATGAGATCATGACCTGAGCCAAAGTCAGATAGTTAACCTACTGAGCCACCCAGGAATCCCCAGAGTTCCCTTTTAAACAGCAGCTCTCGGTTTGACTTTAACCAATTTATACATATTTTAAAAAGCACATTGTGGCGTCTGGCTGGCTCTGTTAGTAGAGCACATGATTATTGATCTCGGGGTTGGGAGTTTGTGTCCCTATTGGGCATAGAGATTATTTTAAAAAGGGAGGGTGCCTTGCTGGCTCACTCCTTATAGCATGAAACTCTTGATCTCAGGGTCATGAGTTTAAACCCCACACTGGGTGTAGTAGAGCTTACAAAAAAAAAAAGAAACAAGAAAGAAAGAAAGAAAGAAAGAAAGAAAGAGAAAAAGGAAAAAGAAAAAAGCACATTATTGTTTAAAGTGAGCTATACCTCTTATTTATTTTTGCATACCCATTCCATATTCTTTATCTAGTATAAGTTTCCTTTTTTTTTTTCCTGGAAAACTTGATACGCCTAAAATATATGAATAATGCTAATATTTATTGACCACTTAATTTATACAACTTGGAGTCATGTGAAATACTACATGTTTTATCTCCTTTAATTTTTAAGAAGTAGATACTGTCATCATCTCCATGTTACAAATAGTAAAACTAAGGTTATATAAACACCACTATGTTTATTGCAGCATTATTTTCAATAGCTAAGATACGGAAGCAACCTAAGTGTCCATTGATAGATAAATGGATAAAGAAGATGTGGTATATATATACACAACGGAATATTACTCAGCTACAGAAAGAATGAAATCTTGCAATTTGCAACAACATGGATGATCTAAAGGGTACAATGCCAAGTGAAATACATCAGTCAGAGAAAGACAAATACCATACAATATCACTTACAGGTAGAATTTAAGAAACAAAACAAATACATAAGGAAAAAAAAGAGACAGACCCCCCCCAAATAAAAAAACCAGACTCTTAACTATAGAGAACTGGAGGTTGCCAGAGGGGAAGTGGGTAGGGGAATGGGTGAAATAAGTGGAGAGAATTGAGTACACTTACAGTGATGAGCTCTGAGTAATGTATAGGATTGATGAATCACTGTATTGTAAACTTGAGCCAAATATAACCCTGTATGTGTATTAATTATGCTGGAGTTAAAATTTTAAAAATTCCTACCACAGACAAGAATAAAAATAATGAAATCTTGCCATTTGTGACAGCATGGATGGAAGTAGAGGGTATTATTATGCTAAGTGAAATAAGTCAGGCAGAGAAAGACAAATACCGTATCATTTCACTTATACACAGAATCTAAAAAAACAAAACTAAACAGAAACAGACTCATAGATACAGAGAACAAACTCATGGTTGCCAGAGGGGAGAAGGGTAGGGGAATGGGTGAAATAGGTGAAAGGGATTAAGAAGTACAAACTTCCAGTTATGAAATAAACTTCACAGGGATGTAACATACAGCATAGGGAATATGACAGAGACACACAAGAACAACACCATGTTAAGATGAAAGCAGAGATTGGGGTGGTGCTTTTACGAGCCAAGGGATGCAAAAGATTGCCAGCAAATTATCAAAAGTTAGGAAGGAGGCATGGAACAGATTCTTCCTCACAACCCTAAGAAGGAACCAATCCTATTGACATTTTGATTCCAGACTCCAGCCTGCAGAACTGAGACAATAAATTCCTGTTGTTTATAAATAAACAAAGTAAGCAAAATAAAATTAAAATTAATTTAAAAAAAGGTTGGCGGGGGGCACCTGGCTGGCTCAGTTGGTGGAGCATGCGACTCTTGATGTTGGGGTTGTGAGTTCAAGTCCTACATTGGGCATAGAGTTAACTTAAAAAAAAAAAAAAAAAAAAGAAAGTTAAGTAAGTTGGCCAAAGTCATACAGTTATTGAACTGTTACAGAACCAAAGCGGGACAGTCTGTCTCCAGAACTCTTCCCATTAATCACTCTGCTCTACAATTTCCCATGAACTTCAGGTATATTTATCTGATAAAAATTTTGTATGGTACAGCAAAATGCCTGTAACATTTAAAAATGTTGAACTAAAGAACTACAGCTTACTAAATGTAGTTTGGTTTCTCATTTATTGGGAATAAAATCCACCCATATCCACAATGCATTAATCACAGAAGAGTGCGTAAAAATCTCAAATTCAGGGGCGCCTGGGTGGCTTGGTCGGTTAAGCGTCCGACTTCGGTTCGGGTCATGATCTCACGGTCCGTGAGTTTGAGCCCCGCGTCGGGCTCTGTGCTGACAGCTCAGAGCCTGGAGCCTGTTTCGGATTCTGTGTCTCCCTCTCTCTCTGCTCCTCCCCTGTTCATGCTCTGTCTCTCTCTGTCTCAAAAATAAATAAACGTTAAAAAAAAAAAAAAAGTAACTGTTTAAAAAAAAAATCTCAAATTCAAACCTTTTCTCTTATAGCATTTAGAAACAGAATACCTAAAATTATAAAAATAAACTGCATTACTTTTTAAGGGCAAAATTCATGAATTCATATATCAGGACATAAAAGCAAGTTTGGTTTTAGCCACTTGTAACATGATAACATGAAGTTTAATTTCAGTCTATATTGTATACATATTTTGTCCTAAATACAAAAACATGTGAAAGATTTTCTTAAATCAAAAAACTATGTTTTTTTTAACATAATTAATTTAAAGTAAATGGAATAGCGTATGTCTCTTGTGAAATGGGAAATGTTTCCTTTTCTGTAAAGACAGTTTCACTAGGCTAACAATCTCTTTGATTCTCCCCTATGTTTCCCAGCAAAGGCAAGTGATTTGACTGATAGATTTGAGGAAAGAAACTGGGTTTGTATATCTCATTCACTACTTCCATTCTCCTGATAACTGGTAGCCTTCACGAACATCCAAGTATTGTCATATGGGGGAAGGGGCTCGTCTCTTCAAGGGAAGCCTGGAGTTTTTCAGCATTACCTGTTGATAAGATAGGCAAATTTGCCTACTTTTGGAGGTCAGCATTAGGAAGTCCACCTGCCCACAAATATAAGTCATATTCTCTAATATCTGCTTTTAGCAT
Source organism: Panthera uncia (assembly GCF_023721935.1). Taxonomy (NCBI): domain Eukaryota; kingdom Metazoa; phylum Chordata; class Mammalia; order Carnivora; family Felidae; genus Panthera; species Panthera uncia. The sequence continues at coordinate 69,074,231 of NW_026057580.1, read as the reverse complement.
TAATAAAAGATATCCTGGTTTTTCACATTTAGAACTCAGGTGGGGAAGAGGAATAATGTTTGTTTCCCTCAAACATGTACATGTATGTGATTGATATTATTAAATAGTATATTAAAATTAACCAAGTTTTTTTTTTTTTTTTTTTTTTAGGTAGGCTTCACACCCTATGTGGAGCCCAGTGTGGGGCTTGACCTTGTAACCTCAAGATTAATACCTGAACTGAGATCAAGGGTCAGGTGCTCAACTGACTGAGCCACCTAGGCACCCCTGAACCAACATTTTTTTGAATATTATTTTTAATAAAAATAGCCAATAATGTTTAAAATATATATGCATATACATATTTAAGTAATCTCTAAACCCAACATGAGACTCGAATTCACAACCCTGAGATCAAGTGTCACGTGCTCTACTGACTGAGCCAGCCAGGCACCTTTAAAAATATTTTATATTTAAAATCAGCTCTTCATCACAGACCATATTATTATTATTATTAATATATTTGTTTATTTAAGTAATCTCTACACCCAATGTGGGGCTTGAATTCACAAAGCCAAGATCAAGAGTTGCAGGCTCCTCCAATGAGCCAGCCAGGAGCCCCCATCACAGACCATATTAAACCATGAAATAAATGTTCACATCTCTAAAGAATGCTAAGATTATATAATTGAATGTAAATCTTTTTTTTAAAGTTGGGTTTTTTTTTTTGTTTTTTGGTTTTTTTTTGGAGAGAGATAGAGAGCAAGGGAGGGGCAGAAAGAGAGGGAGAGAGAATCCCAAGGAGGCTCCACACTGGCAGCCTATAGTCTGATGTGAGTCTGGATCTCATGAACTGTGAGATCATGACCAGAACTGAAACCAAGAATCTGACACCTAACCGACTGAGCCATCCAGGCACCTCTGAATGTAAATCTTAAGCAAACCTAAGGGCCAGTAGGATCCAGAAGCCCATTTCCTCCATACTAGGGTTTCCCAAACATCCCTAGCACCTGAGCCACTTGTCAAATCTGCAGATTATCAGGTCTCTCTTGAGGACATCTTGATTTGTTAAGACTTGATTGGGGCCCAGGAATCTCTGTTGCTAATTTTCTCCTAGATAAGCTTTCCCATTAGGAAAACTTGGAAAAACATTATCTCTTGCCAGAAATAATGAAGCTAACATATTTTTATTATAGCTATGTACAAAAATGTAGAATGAAATTTAGGTTTGTTTTATGACATCATCCAACAAATAAATTTGGGCTTCTTTTTCTTTTTTCTTTTTTCTTATTTAAAGCTTATTTATTTTTTAAGTAATTTTTAACCCAATGTGGGGCTTGAACTCATAATCCTGAGATCAAGAGTTGTGTGCTCTTTTGAGCGAGCCAGGTGCTCCTGGGCTTATTTTTCTAATACTTCCAAATAAACTACTTGTTCACAAGAAATATTACAGAAGTAAGCATACTATAAAATATAGAAAAAAAATTTTCAGGATCCCTGGCTCACATAATTTGCACATAAAATAGTAGATACCATAGCAGGTGTATTCAAATCCTAGCTCTGCCACTTCCCAGGTAAGTGATCTTGTACAAGTTATTTGACCTTTCTATTCCTCAGCTTCTTGATCTTCAAGGAGATTTTATTAGTAGCAACTTCCTATAGGGTTGCTTTGAAGATTTACTGAGATAGAGTCTTCACAGTAAGTAACTGTTGAACTTTGTATTAGGCCTTGTGCTAATTTCAAGAGTTAATACACATAAAGCCCTTAGAAGGGTGTATAGCACATAGTAAGCACTCAATGTAAGTTATTATTACATAAAGTAATATTGAGATAATAAAGACCTTTATTTCTGTGACTATATTTTAACATCCAACTTTTCAAAAAAATTGAAAAAAGTTTTTCTTTATGTTTATTTATTTTTGTCAGAGAGATAGAGAGACAGAGCATGAGTGGGGGAGAGGCAGAGAGAGAGGGAGACACGAAATCCGAAGCAGGCTCCAGGCTCTGAGCCGTCAGCACAGAGCCTGACGCGGGGCTTGATCTCACAAACCTTGGGATCATGACCTGAGCCAAAGTCAGACACTTAACTGACTGAGCCACCCAGGCGCCCCAAAAATATTTTTTAGAGAGAGACAGAGAGCATGAGAAGGGGAGAGGGACCGAGAGAGAGAGAGACAGAGAGAGAGAGAGAGAGAGAGAGAGAGAATCTCAAGGAGGCTCCACACTCAGCACAGAGCCTGAAACAGGGCTTGATCCCCTGACCCTGGGATCATGACCTGAGCCAAAATCAAGAGTGGGATGCTCAACCAACTGAGCCACCCAAGCGCCCCTGCACATCCATTTTCACATAAATATCCTTTCATTTGTTCTTTCCATTAACACTGTGATGTAGGTGTTATTAGACTTTTTTATTAAGGAGGAAATTGAAACTTAGAGAGATTAAAAATTAACCAAAAGTTCACAGCTTATTATTTGAGCCCCACTTAGAAGGTTCAATGTGCAGGTGTTTGTGAGGTGGGACTGTTTCTTTTGTCATAGTAAGGCTTGGACCCAGGGAATACTTCATAACTATTTGATGAATTTAACTGACTAACATCCTTTCTCAGATCCTCAGTAGTTCCAATGCATCTAATAAATCAAGCACAAACTTCTCTGAGTTTACCATTTCATTGTCTTGCCTTGTTTTACTTAATGTCACTTATCAGATACCACCTTGTTCACTCTCTCTGCTTATGTGAGATAAGTATGTTTCTTGTTTCTGAGGCCTAATTATGATAACTGTATTCTCCAAATCTAAGCTTGGGACATATGATTTGATTGATAGTCCAACAATGGGGCAGAACATTGAAATCAAGTTGAGCCCAGATTACTTGGGATATATAGTCCCTACAGGGATGACCCTCCTTTTACTCTTGATTTTTCACTCCTGGTGGTATGTTATTTATTCCTAACCTCAGTCCCTACAATTCTGTCTTAGAAATGTGCTCAAAGAATATGTACTTATGTTTGTATATACATTTAAAAATTTTGGGGCGCCTGGGTGGCGCAGTCGGTTAAGCGTCCGACTTCAGCCAGGTCATGATCTCACGGTCCGTGAGTTCGAGCCCCGCGTCAGGCTCTGGGCTGATGGCTCAGAGCCTGGAGCCTGTTTCCGATTCTGTGTCTCCCTCTCTCTCTGCCCCTCCCCCGTTCATGCTCTGTCTCTCTCTGTCCCAAAAATAAATAAACGTTGAAAAAAAAAATTTAAAAATTTTGGGAAAATACACACCAAATGGTTAACAGTAGCTACTTCTGGGGAGTGGGATTGGGAGTATCTAATCCTGATTTTGATTTTTGAAAATATTATATAAGTTCTTATTAGTTGAATGGTATTACAAAGGTCATGTTTCTTCTGTATTTTTTTTAAGATATTTTATTTTTAAGTAATCTCTATATCCAATGTGGGGCATGAACTCACAATCCAAGATCAAGAGTTGCATGTTGAGGCACCTGAGTCTCTCAATTGGTTGAACGTCAGACTTCAGCTCAGGTCATGATCTTGTGGTTCATGAGTTCAAGCCCCAAATGGGGCTTGCTGTTGTCAGTCTGTCAGCACAGAGCCTACTTCAGATCCTCTGTTCCCCTCTTTCTAACCCTTCCCCATTTATGCTGTCTCAAAAATAAACACTTGGAAAAAAAAAAAAAAGAGCTGCATGTCTATTGACTGAGCCAGGTGCCCTGTTACTTCTGTATTTTAAAAACTGCTTAGGAATATTTTTAAAATTAATCACAAATAGAACTAAAATCAGGAAGTCTTCTTTTCAAATAATAACCACTACTCAGTCTAGGTTTCAGTCAACTAATAAAGCCAATTGTTAGACTATCTCAGCCACTCCAGTTTGAACACTAAATTCAGGATATCAAGTCAGTTCTTACATTGATAACTTTTGCCTAATTTTGCTTATATTCTATCTTCCTTGTACTAACACTCTTAGAATCCATTCCCACAAGTTTCCCAGTTTTCTATTAATACAAACTTGCATGGTTTTGCAATTATTGTGGCATGTAAAGTCTTATCTTCTTGGAACACAAATGCAGTTTTCCTCTTAGGGTGCCCTGGAAATTTAACTGATTTCTGGAGGCAGGAAGGGATGGTGCAGATGGGTCTTCAGGAAAATAGGTATCCTCTACAAGGTCGGTAAGGTTTTACAGAGTCTTTTAACATGGGGAATCATGCAGCACCAACTAATCTTCAACAAAGCAGGAAAGAATATACGATGGAAAAAAGAAAGTCTCTTCAGCAAATGGTGCTGGGAAAACCAGACAGCCACAAGCAGAAGAAAGAAACTGAACCACTTTCTTACACCATACACAAAAATAAATTCAAAATGGATGAAAGACCTAAATATGAGACAGAAAACCATCAAAATCCTACAGGAGAAAACAGGCAGCTTTGACCTCAGTCACAGCAACTTCTTAGTAGTTATGTCTCTGGAGGCAAGAGAAACAAAAGCAAAAATGAACTATTGGGACCTCATCAAGATAAAAATCTTTTGCACAGCAAAGGAGACAATCAACAAAACCAAAAGGCAGCCAATGGAATGGGAGAAGATATCTGCAAATGACATATCAGATAAAAGGTTAGTATCCAAAATCTATAAAGAATTTATAAAATTCAATACCCAAATAATCTAGTGAAGAAATGGGCAAAAGACATGAATAGACACTTTTCAAAGAAGACATCCAGATGGCTAACAGACACATGAAAAGATGTTCAACATCACTCATCATCAGGGAAATACAAATCAAAACCACATTGAGAAACCACCTCACACCTGTCAGAATGACTAAAATTAACAACACAGGAAACAACAGATGTTGGTGAGGATGCAGAGAAAAGGGGAACCCTTCTGCCCTGTTGGTGGGAATGCAAAGGGGTGCAGCCACTCTGGAAAACAGTATGGAGGTTCCTCAAAAAATTAAAAATAGAACTTCCCTATTACCCAGCAATTGCACTACTAGGTATTTATCCAAAGTATACAAAAATGCTGATTCGAAGGGGCACATGCACTCCAATATTTACAGCAGTGATGGGGTTTTGGGGTGATGGTGGGGTTTGGAGCTGACAGCCAAGAAAGAATTCTTGAAGACGTCTTTGGTGCAAAAAGTGATTTTATTAAAGCATGGGGACAGGACCTGTGGGCAGGAAGAACTGCACTGGGGTTGTGAAGAATGATTGGTTATATACTATGGAGTTGGGGGGTGGGGGGGTTAAGTGAAGAGGAAGTTTCTTAAAGGCATTTTCATATGCTAAAGACTCACAGATTACTGAAGGCCTAGCTATTGTCAAGCTAAGGTTGTTTTCTCCTCTAGCAAAGCATTAACATTAAGACAGTAGGGAGTTTATGGAGAAATATCATACTCTGTATTTGCCTCAAGTATTTGTCAGAGGGCTGGCTGCAGGTTATAAGGAAATTTAACCTGCCATTTCCTTCTTGTCTTTGTTCCCCACATCACTATGGAGGGGTGATGTTGGGGCTCTAGGAAACTGAGTCTACAGGTTCCTGGAGTCTAGGTTATTGATAAGATTGCTTTTTTCTTGTAATTTACTAAGTTATTTGTAAACTGATGGAGACCCATGTCCTGTATGACTGTGATCTCTATCATTTAGCCATTTGCTTTCTTTCCTTTCCTTTGTTCTTGGGCAGCCAGGAGTGCCTGAGGAATATCACACATATCCCATGTGGGGTGGGGGCGTGTGGTAGTTTATACTTTGCCCTCAGCCTGCCTTATGCTCCCTCATCAGCAGCGCAATCAAAAAGAATGAAATCTTGGGGCACCTGGGTGGCTCAGTCCGTTGAGTGTCTGACTTCAGCTCAGGTCATGATCTCACACTTTGTGAGTTCGAGTCCTGCATTGGGCTCTGTGCTGACAGCTCAGAGCCTGGATCCTGCTTTGGATTCTGTGTCTCCCTCTCTCTGTACCTCCCCCAGCTTATGCTCTGCCTCTCTCTCTCAAAAAGAAAAAGAAAAAGAAAAGAAAAAAAGAACGAAATCTTGCCATTTGCAACAATGAGGATGGAACTAGAGTGTATTTTGCTGAGTGAAATAAGTCAGTCAGAGAAAGACAAATATATGATTTCACTCATATGTGGAATTTAAGAAACAAAACAGATGAACATAGGGGAAGGGAAGGAAAAATAAAATAAGATAAAAACAGAGAGGGAGGCAAACCATAAGAGGCTTAACTATAGAGAACAAACTGAGGGTTGCTGGAGGGGAGTTGGGTGGGGGGGGGATGGGCTAAATGGTTGATGGGTATTAAGGAGGGCACTTGGGATGAGAACTGCGCGTTACATGTCAGTAATGAATCACTAAATTGTACTCCTGAAACCAATCCTAGACTATAGGTTAATTAACTTGAATTTAAATAAACAAAACAAAACAAGGGAAATCAGTTTCCTCAGGCAGAGAAGGAGGTTCTGTTTTCATTTGCAAGGAAGGTTGAGGGGAATTTGAGGATACAAGACTCCCAGCTTTGCCTGAATCCATCTGATGGGGTTTTGGGGTGATGGTGGGAAGTTTTGAGCTGATGGCCAGGAAAGAATTCTTGAAGATGTCTTTGGTACAAAAAGGTGATTTTAATAAAGCACGGGGACAGGACCCGTGGGCAGGAAGAGCTGCACTGGAGTTGTGATAAGTAACTGATTATATATCTGCAGGTTGGCAGGGGGTTAGGGATAGAGTAAGTCTCTAAGGTATTTTGGAAGCAAGGTTTCCAGGACCTCGAGGGGCTGGCTGCTGTTAGGAAAATGCCATTTATTACCGTTTAGTAAAACCTCAGTCATGAGACCCTTCATATGTATATCAGGGGGCCATAAGCTTGGAGTATGATTGCTAGCTTATATCTTGGGGGAGTTGAGATAAAGGAAGTTTTCAAAGGAATTTTTATATGTTAAAGTAGACTTACAAGATCCTGGGGGGGGGGGTCCAGGATAATATTAAGCCAAAATTCCCTTTTGCCCTTAGCAAAGTGTCATCACTGAGGCAGCTGAGCTCCTAGAGGGAGATTACTCTGCCTGTTTCAAGGACTGTCAATGGGCTGTAGGTAGTAAGGGAACTTAATTTTTCATTTGTCTTTATTTCCCACATCACCATGGCAAGCACTTAAACCCCTTTACATCTTGATGAGGATCATATTAGGGCTCAAGGAAATGGAGTCTACAGATTTCTGGAGATTAGGCTATGGATGAGATCCTTTTTCTTGCCTTTTACTAAGTTACCTGTAAACTGAAGGAGACTCCTATCCTGCATGACTGTGATCTCTATCAGTGAACCATCTGCTTTCTTTCCTTTTCCCTGTTCTTGGGCAGCCAGGAGTGTTTGAGGAATATCACACATATCTCACCTGGATCGGGATGGGGCCGGGGTGGGGCGTGGGTGGGGGGCGCTGTTAGCCTGTACCTTGCCCTCAGCTTGCCCTATGCTCCCTCATCACATCCAAATATCTCCAACTCAAGTCTCAAGAGTTTCCCTCCTTCCCAACTAATATACTAATCTTAACATAAAAGACTTGGTGAGGTTGTATGTGCTGCTATAATGCTGTCATCTGCAAAATTAAATTGGGGCCTTGTCTGCCAGACACTTGCAAGAGGTTAACTCTTTCAAGGTTATCATAGAATTTCTGTGGTTTTCTACCCGTTTCTTGAGCTCAGACCTCAGTGTTCTGACATTTTCTTATTTTTACTTAATATTCTTTTATTGACTAGTGTAACTAGAAGAAATCTCACCTCTCGGTTTTTGTGTCCATCTTTATCATCACACTAGGCTAGTCAGTACTTGAATTCTCAAAGCCTTGCCCTTTTCAGACCCTTCATCCCAAACAGATCACATTTTGAGAAATCATGATGTCATCCCATGTTGTAATGGTTAGTTTCATGCATTAACTTGGCTAGGCAACAGTACCCAGTTATTCAAACACTAATCCACGAAGTCTGTAGGTGGGAATGAGATTAAGTTCTATAATTGTTGACTTTAAGTAAAGGAGATTATTCTCTATTATTATTATTTAATTGGATAATTATTCTCATCCAATCAGTTGACTGCCTTTAAGAGCAAAGTGCCTGAGGAAGAAATTTCACTGAATGGACTTCAGTTTTAGTTTCTGCCTGAATTTCTACCCTGAGAGCCTGCCTGTCTTATAGATTCAGACTTGCCCAGCCAGCTGCCTAAACTGCTTAAAGTAATAGTTCTTTGAAATATATATATTTATATAAGTACTAGAGAAATAGATATAATAGATTCTGTTTCTGTGGTACCTTAGAACCCTGGTACACATGCTGCTGATTCAAAGCTAGTTATATAATTTGTTTGGCCCACTACAAAATGAAAATATAGGGGCCCTCATTAAAAAAGCAGGAAACAAGTGCCATTAAAGATATTAAAATAGAAAACTTTTTCCTTTAAAAATATTTTATTATTGGGGCACTTGGGTGGCTCAATTGGTTAAGCATCCGACTTTGGCTCAGGTCATTAATCTCACGGTTCGTGAGTTCTAGCCCCATGTCGGGCTCTATGCTGACAGCTCGGAGCCTGGATCCTGCTTTGGATTCTATGTCTCCCTCTCTCTCTGCCCCTTCCCTTCTCATGCTCTGTCTCTCTCTCCCTCTCTCAAAAATAAATAAGCAGTAAAAACATTAAAAAAATATTTTATTATTTAGGGGTGCCTGGTTGGTTCAGTCAGTTAAGCATCTGACTCTTGATCTCGGCTCAGGTCATAATCTCATGGTTTGTGAGTTTGAGCCCAGCAGCAGGCTCTGCACTGATAGTGTGGAGTTTGCTTGGAATTCTCTCTCCTTCTTTCTCTGCCCCTACTCCACTTGTGCTCTCTCTCTCTCAAAATAAATAAATAAACTTAAAATTTTCTTTATTATTTATAAAACATATGGAGTCAATAGTACATGAGTAAGAACATAAACTTACTGATTATAAAAATGTATTTTTGGTGTCATAATTTTAAATAAATAATACTTTATTAATACGATATCTTAATTGATCATAAGATTTTTCTGCAAATTCATTTGCTAGGTCATCAAAATTTATACCTTTGCAACTTTATTTTTAATCAATATAATGGAAAGTAACATCAGCTGATCTTGGCAAATGCCAGATTGCAAATAATTTTTGATAATTTTCAATTAGGATCCTGGGGCACCTGGGTGCCTCAGTTGGTTGTGTGCCTGACTTCAGCTCAGGTCATGATCTCACCGCTCATGAGTTCAAGCCCCCTGTCAGGCTCTGTGCTGACAGCTTAAAGCCTGGAGCCTTCTTCAGATTCTGTGACTCTGTCTCTCTCTGCTCCTCCCCTGCCCATGCTCTGCCTCTCTCTCTCTCTCTCTCTCTCTCTCTCAAAAATAAACATTAAAAGATTAAAAAAAAAAAAAAAAAGAACGATCCTGCTGATGCAACTGTTACTGGAGCTATTAGGAGTATTTTATAGACTTTGGCAATCCCTATCAAAATAACACCAGCATTCTTCACAGAGCTAGAACAAAGAATCCTAAAATTTCTATGGAACCAGAAAAGAACCCGAATAGCCAAAGCAATATTGAAAAAGAAAACCAAAGCTGGAGGCATCACAAACCCGGACTTCAAACTGTATTAAAAGTTGTAATCATCAAGACATATGGTACTGGCACAAAAAAAGACACCCAGATCAATGGAATAGAACAGAGAACCAAGAAATGGACCCACAAACGTATCGCCAACTAATCTTTGACAAAGCAGGAAAGAATATCCAATGGAACAAAGACAGTCTCTTCTGCAAATGGTGCTGGGAAAATTGGACAGCGACATGCAGAAGAATGAACCTGGACCACTTTCTTACACCATACACAAAAATAAACTCAAAATGGATGAAAGACCTAAACGTAAGACAGGAAGCCATCAATATCCTCAAAGAGAAAGCAGGCAAAAACTTCTTTGACCTTGGCCACAGCAACTTCTTACTCAACGCGTCTCTGGAGGCAAGGGAAACAAAAGCAAAAATGAACTATTGGGACCTCATCAAAATAAAAAGCTTCTGCACAGCGAAGGAAAAAATCAGCAAAACTAAAAGGCAACCGACGGAACGGGAGAAGATATTTGCAAACAACATATCAGATAAAGGGTTAGTATCCAAACTCTATAAAAAACTTATCAAACTCAACACCCAAAAAACATAATCCAGTGAAGAAATGGGCAAAAGACATGAATAGACACTTTTCCAAAGAAGACATCCAGATGGCCAACCGACACATGAAAAAATGCTCAACATCACTCATTATCAGCAAAGTACAAATCAAAACCACAATGAGATACCACCTCATCATACACCTGTCAGAATGGCTAACATTAACAACTCAGACAACAACAGATGTTGGCGAGGATACGGAGAAAGAAGATCTCTTGCACTGCTGGTGGAAATGCAAACTGGGGCAGCCACTCTGGAAAACAGTATGGAGGTTCCTCAAAAAATTAAAAATAGAACTACCCTATGATGCAGCAATTGCATTACTAGGTATTTATCCAAGGGATACAGGTGTGCTGTTTCAAAGGAGCACATGTACCACAATGTTTATAGCAGTGCTATTGACAATAGCTGAAGTATGGAAAAAGCCCAAATGTCCATCCACGGATGAATGGATAAAGATGTGGTACACACACACACACGCACACACACACACACACACACACTGGAGTATTACTTGGCAATCAAAAAGAATGAAATCTTGCCATTTGCAACTACGTGGATGGAACTAGAGGGTATTATGTTAAGTGAAATTAGTCAGATAAAGACAAACATCTTATGACTTCACTCATGAGGATTTAAGATACAAAACAGATAAACACAAAGGAAGGGAAGTAAAAATAATATAAAATTGGAGGGGGACAAAACATAAGAGACTCTTAAATATAGAGAACAAACAGAGGGTTGCTGGAAGGGTTGTTGGGGGAGGGGGTGAATGGGCTAAATGGGTAAGGGGCCTTAAAGAAACTACTCCTGAAATCATTGTTGCACTATATGCTAACTCCCTTGGGTGTAAATTAAAAAATAAAAAAATAAAAAAAGAGTATTTTATAGACTTTGACAACACTGGGGTAAATTTCTGATAATTTATGTTGAAAATATTTATATGTATTTATTTACATATATAAATATAAATATAAATAAATGTATATATTTTTAATTTTGTTTTGAATGTTTATTTTTGAGAGAGAGAGACAGAGAATGAGTGGGGAAGGGGCAGAGAGAGAGGGAGACATAGAACTGGAAGCCGGCTCCAGGCCCTGAGCCATCAGCACAGAGCCCAACGCAGGGCTCATACTCACAACCTGTGAGATCATGACTTGGGCCGAAGTTGGACGCTCAACCAACTGAGCCACCCAGGTGCCCCAAAAGATATATATATATATGTGTGTGTATACACACACACACACACACACACACACACACACATATATATATATATATGGGGAAGTATTCCCTCAGAAAGGCTCTAGTTTTATTTACTTAGTTTTAAATGCATTTTTGAATTTTGAAAGTTTACAAAAATATGGTGTTTTTTGCTGCTGTTAACACCCATACATTCCCATTTTCCCTACTATCCCCAAACAGTGGAAACTGAGAAAGAAGTTCTGGAGTTAGAACCTTTTCAGTTAACAGGATGTTTTACTTGGGTGTTAGCATGGTAGCAGTGGAAACACTAACATGATGTCGAAAGATATATATTTTTTAAGTTGATTCTATGCCCAATGAGGGGCTTGAACTCATGACCCGTGAAATGTCTATTTTAATTCACTTAGAGCTAATGATTCACATGAAATAAGTTTTTTTTTAATTTAAAATTTGTATTTATTTTTGAAAGAGAGAGAGAGTGCACACGAGCAGGGGAGGGACAGAGAGAGAGGGGGACAGATGATCTGAAGTGCTTTGCCCTGACAGCAGAGAGGCCTATGTGGGGCCGAAATTCAAGAACTGCAAGATCATGACCTGAGCTGAAGTTGGAAGCTCAACCAACTGAGCCACCCAGGCACCCCTCATATGAAATAATTTTCCTAAAAAGACTTATGGGGCACCTGCCTAGCTCAGTCAGAAAAACATGTGATTCTTGATCTTGGGGTTGTAAGTTCGAGCCCCACATTGGGTACAGAGATTACTGATAATAAATAAATAAACTAAAAAAAAAAAGATGTAATTCTACATATATATCAGTTTCGTGTAAGTCTGAACTTAATTGCAAATGTAAATTTATGCAATGGTATTTTAATGTTTCTTCTGACATAACTAGAATTTGTAATGGTCATATAAGAAATTGAAAGAGGCTTTGTGATTTGTACATAACCCAAGATGATGGGTTATATACAAGAATGGGTTATAAACCCAAGAATGTTTATGCATTCTATTATTGTGTATTCAATGAAAAGGGAAACATTAACTTTCAATTTTTTCTTCCTCCTTAATAATTTGTTCACTTAAAGCTTCATATGAAAGTAGTATTCTTGGGGCACCTGGGTGGCTCAGTCAGTTAAGTGTCCCACTTCAGCTCAGGTAATGATCTCAGGGTTTGTGGGTTTGAGCCCACATCAGGCTCTGTGCTGACAGTTCAGAGCCTGGAGCCTACTGCGGATCCTGTGTCTCCCTCTTTCTCTAACCCTCCCCTGCTCACACTCTTGTCTCTCTCTCTCTCTCTCTCTCTCTCTCTCTCTCCAAAATAAATACATATTAAAAAAAAGAAAGTAGTGTTCTTTTCCATCAAATATGACAATCTTTAAATTTTAAATTAAGTTTTTATTTGTAAACCCACGAATACTTGCTTTGCAATACTGTTGTTTTCAAACCTCTGAAACTTAGACTCTCTTAAAGACTTGAATAAGTCTCTGAAATGTTTTATTACAGTATCCACAGGCACGCTTTCATTTTGTAGTAATTTGGTGACAACATGTGCTACCTGCCAGAGTGCTGGCAGTTGCTGTCTGGGGACTCAGGTCAGAGAATTTGTATTGGTACTGATGCTGCCACCTCATCTCTCGTGCTGCTGTGGACTATTACCAACACCAGTCTGGGCCCAGGCATAGCATGTGCACTGGGCTGCTGGACCAACTGCTCAATACCCCAATGGCCTGCTTTGCCCACGGGTCTGACCCCTTCTATGCACATGCTGCCTCCTTCCCTCCTAGTATATTTTGGTTGCTCACAACGATGTTTCATTGCCCTACCGAACTTCACTCACAGAACCCAAGTTCAAATATAAAATTAAGTATGAGGCCTTTCTGAATGTGAGGCCCATAAACCCACGAGGCAGCCCTGCATGGATCATTAGTATCCCAATTTCACTTCATTTGTGCTGTACTAGGTGAGCAACCCAATCCTCAAATTCCCTTCTTGAGAGTCAGTTTACTATATAAGGAAAATATGGTCAGTGCCTGTGAAGACTGGGTCTTCCAGGAAGTAGCTGTCAAGAAGGAGTTAGGAATGCAACAGATTTATTGAAGGGCAATGTTTGTGAAAGATAAATGGAGGAGGAACAGGGGTAGAGGGAAAACCTTCATATTCAGTGATTCTGTGAGAAATCAGGTAGCTTCAATCTAGGTAATATAAAAATATTAACCTAAAAACTAAATATATAAAAACTAAAAACCCTTGCTTAGAGAAAATCAAAATTAGATTTTCATTATGTTTTTAATTTCAAAAAAGCCTTCAGGCATAAACAGTCATGTTTCAAAGTAAATTTATAAAGTCCAATTTCAGAACTTCCCATAAAACTTTAAAAAAACATCTTAAGTACAAATATAGAAGTAGAGGAGTAACTTAGGAATGAAAAAAATGACTCTGTCTTTTGTACAGCTATTTTCTTTTTTTTTTTTAACGTTTATTTATTTTTGAGACAGAGAGAGACAGAGCATGAACAGGGGAGGGGCAGAGAGAGAGGGAGACACAGAATCTGAAACAGGCTGCAGGCTCTGAGCAGTCAGCACAGAGCCCGAGGTGGGGCTCAAACTCACAGACCGTGAGATCATGACCTGAGCCGAAGTTGGACGCTTAACTGACCAAGCCACCCAGGCACCCCTGTACAGCTATTTTCAAAAGGCCATAATAACATAAGAAATTATTTTGTTATTCACAGGTTAAATGGATTGAAAGGTTTAATAGCTAAGGATAGATCATCTTAGATATATTCACGTAAAAAAAATTGATCAGGCGCACGGTTAGTGGGTTCAAGTCCCGCGTAGGGCTCTGTGCTGACAGCTCAGAGCCTGGAGCCTGCTTTGGGTTCTGTGCCTTTCTCTCTCTCTGCTCTTTCCCCACTCATGCTCTGTCTCTGTCTCTCTCTCTCTCTCTCTCAAAAATAAAAAAATAAACATAAAAAAAATTAAAAAAAAATTGATCAGGGGCACTGGGGTGGCTCAGTCAGTTAAGCATCTGACTTCAGCTCACGTCATGATCTCATGGTTTGTGAGTTTGAGCCCCGAGTAGGGCTCTGCGCAGACAACTCAGAGAATGGAGCCTGCTTCAGATTCTGTGTCTTTATCTCTGCCCCTCCCCTGCTCACACAGTCTCTCTCTCTCTCTCTCTCCCTCAAAAATAAACACTAAACAAATTTTTTTAAAGAAACAATCAGATTTCAGTGTCTCCCTTTATACATCTTTCTTCCCTCCATCCTTCCTTTAATGTGGTTAAAAATATTGAACGTTTACAAAGTACCTAATACTTGCTGGGGTCTTTGGCAATTACGAATGCAATTCATAACTGTAATTCATAATGGCAATTATAGTTGATTTACGAATTTCTTTGGCAAAAACTTCTTGAACTGCCACGTGGTATTAGGTAAAGTACTAGCTACCAGGAATTCAACAATGAATAAAGTATGCTCCTCCCATTTCCCAAAGTACTTATGATCTTGTGGTACACACACACACACACACACACACACACACACACACAGGTAAATAATAGTTACTTCCCTGTCAGCTCTTGCTCCCAAAATGAGAGAAGAGCAAATCTGAGCCCAACCTGCAGCCTGGGGTGTGGTGTAGATCTAAGTCAACCTAGATCAGCTAAACCACAGTGGGCCTGCACACCAGAAAACATTAGAATAAATGCTTATTGTAGGTAAGCCATTGAGTTTTTGGTGTAGTTTTTTACGCAGCATATTGTAGTAAAAGTGTGGCTAATGCATATTTTACAGTTCTTTGTTCATCATTCTTTCTTACATTTCAGATTGATGTGTGCTTTCTTTCAGCCTAATGTTTGCCCTCTAGAACATCCTGAGAATCTTTGAGTGGAAAACTCTGAGTTTATACAGTAAGTTTCTTTATTTATCACTTATTCTTAAAGTATAATTTTTGGGACATTAAGTGTAGGTTGACCAATGGTTTTTCTCAACAGAATGAAGATATTATGCTTCTTTCTTCTGACTTTAGTTGTAGCTATTTGGTCAACTATAGTTATTGTCCATTTGCAGGAAATCTCTCTTCTCTCTGGCTGTTTTCAGAATTTCTCTTTGTTGTTGGCATTCTGAAATTTTATCATGACATAAGTAGGTGGGAATTTTGACTAGATATGGCTTCTTTTTATTCTCCTTAAAATTGATTGGGATTCTTGGACATGTAGATTCGATGGTACTGGAACAATGGACCCTGAAAGATGTCCATGTTCTAATCCTCAGAACCTGTGAATATGTTAGGCTCAGTTTCCACAGGGCAACACAAAGCAGGCCAGGTGACATCTATATATGCAGTTGGTTGTATGACAGGAAAGGAACACTAAACTTACAGAGCTTGCATATTTTAAAATGGGCCATAAGCATGCCTACCTTCTTCTCCAGAGGAAGACTTTATGGCTATCTTACGAGGCTGTACACAAATCTGTCTTCAGGTCCAGAGGGAGACGCCATCATTATCTTCTAAGACTGTTCACTACATAAACTGTTGAAAAGAGTCTGGAACAAAGACAGTACCTCTGCTCATAAGATGCGCAGAAACTTGAGCAACTCATGAAGAATTGTCTTCTAACAATAGATAATTTGAATTGGGCCATGAACCCATGCCTGTGTTTGGCAAATTACTAAGGTAGCTTTATCCTCCCTTCTATCTTCTATCAAGATCAAGACAGATACATTTTCTTGCTATCCTCTGGTATATGGCAGGTGTTTTTTGTTTGTTTGATGAAAGCGTAGACCTTTGTGTTCCAGTTTGTGCATGTGTCTGTGTTTGTGTAAGCATCTCCTATTAGACTCCCTACCTTAGTGGGAGTCTTGGGTTTGTCTCTTCATAGCTTTCATAGCCATTAGAACTCTAGTCCACGCTCACTAGAGTTTAGAAGACACCTCCCTCAAGTCCCATAAAATCTTCCTTTTGTGCTTGTTTACCTCTCCAGATTTCTGCTTTCACTTGATTTTTGGTCTCTGAGTATTCCTTAACTTTTTGGTATCTCAGAAATGTATTTCAACAGACATTTTTTATGTCCTGTTGAGAATTTTTTTTTTTTTTTTTTTTTTTGTATGAGAGGGTTATTCTGTGTCTCTAATCTCCTTTACTGCCAGGGTGGCTGAAATGCACGGAGGTAATCATAATTGGAGCTTAGGTAGCATGAGTCACCTGTATGAACACTGAATTCATCCAGAAAGCTGGTAGGTTTGAAATGATATACTTAACCAACATGATAGGAAATGAGGTTTTTTAGTTAACTGGACTTTTCTCCCAGTTATTTAAAGAATCACCTGCTTTGGGAGTAATACTCCAAAGGTTACTAAGGGTGTTCAGTAAGGCTGCTAAACACAGGCCAGTAAGGCCTCAGGATTCTCTAAGTTGTATATAGTCACTGCACAGTTGCATTAGTTGATTATTTTGTTAGCAACTTTAGAGACATTGCACGTATTTGATTTTATAGCTTTGAAATAGTAACTACTAGGATCACTCCAGTGTTAACAGACTCTGAAACTTGCTACTCAAAGTGTGGCCCATGATCAACAGCATCAGCATTAGCACTACCTGGATGCAACTAGAAATGCAGATTCTTAGGCCTCTCTCCAGCCCCACTGAATCAGAATCTGCCTTTTAACAAGATTCCCAGGTGGTTCCTTTGTGTATTAATGTTTGAGAAGCATTGCCCTAGAAACATGCTTTGAAGAAGGTGCAGTTGTTGCTGATGACTCCAGCAGTCAAAATTTGGAGGCTGTGTAACACAATGTAGAAAGCATGGTTTTAAGAATCAGAATCTGGGGCCCTGGGTGGCTCATGGTTTGTGAATTCAAGCCTTGCATTGGGCTCTGTGCTAACAGTGCAGAGCCTGCTTGGAATTCTCTCTCTCCCTCTCCCTCTGCCCCTTCCCCACTCTCTCTCTCTCTCAAAATAAATAAATAAACTTTATAAAAAAGAAAAGGAAGTAGGGTCTTTATAGATGTTATTGGTTAAGGTGAGGTTGATAGGGTTTAGGACACATTGCCTCAAAATATGACACCTTGGCACATAGTTCATACTTTAAGCTGAAGGAGTCTGAGAAAACAGCAGAAGCAGAAAGGTCATCCCGACCACCCTCTCTCATCCTCTGAAATAGATCATAAAACTCTCATGTGAAAGGAGGCCTCCCTGTACCCAGAGGAAAGGAGTATCCTTATCTTTGAAGGAAAACAAAGGGACCCTGAGAAGAATGTGCACAGACAGGCTTTGCTAAATTTCCCCCAGTTTACTATACTTACACTCTTTAACTTATCATACTCCTCCCCAATTGTCTACTCTTCATCAAATCTAGCATAAAAATCTCAGGTCTGTTTCTATGGGTCCTCATTTTCTTATGAAGTTCTCCTGTGTCACGTGAAAGTTATTTTCAGACCCAGCTTGGGACCCTAAGAGGGTCAAGGAAAACTTTTTCTTCCCCCCAAAATTCATGCTAGATTAGTGTGGGCCTCAAATCCAATGACCAGTGTGCTTATAAGAAGAGGAGAGCGCACAGAGATACACACAGAGAAAGCCATGTGCAGGCGGAGGCAGAGATTGGAGTTATGCTGTCCTAAGCCAAGGAATGCTTGAGGCCACCAGAAGGTGGAAGAACCATCTGTGGGAACATGGCCCTACTGCTTTGTTGATTTTATACCTTTAGCCTCTAGATCTATTGAAATAAATATTTCAATATTTATTTTTGAGAAAGGGAGAGACAGAGCACGAGTCGGGGAGGGGCAGAGAGAGAGGGACATACAGAATCTGAAGCAGGCTCCAGGCTCTGAGCTGTCAGCACAGAGCCTGACATGGGGCTTTAACCTGTGAACTGTGAGATCATGACTTGAGCCGAAGTTGGACACTCAAACAACTGAGCCACCCAGGCACCCCAAGCAGTTCTTAAAGTATGGTCCATGGACTTCTGGAAATCCCTAATGCCCTTTCTGGGATTCTATAAGGTTAAAACTATTTTCATAATGGGGGCTCCTCAGTTGATCAAGTGTTCAATTCTTGGTTTTAGCTCAGGTCATGATCTCATGGTTTGTGAGTTCAAGCCCTGATGGGGCTCTACATTGACAGTGTGGAGCCTGCTTGGTATTCTCTCTCTCTCTCTCTCTCTCTCTCTCTCTCTCTCTCTCAAAATAAATAAATAAATACAACGTAAAAAAAAAGCAAACTGGGGGGGGGGGGCACCTAGGTTGCTCGGTTGCTTGAGCGCTGACTTCAACTTAGGTAATGATCTTGTAGTCCATGAGTTCGAGCCCTGCCTTGGGCTCTGTGCTGCTGGCTCAGAGCCTGGAACCTGCTTCAGATTCTGTATCTCTCTGCCCCTGCCCTGCTCATGCTCTGTCTCTCTCTCAAAAATAAAATAAACATTAAAAAAAAGTAAACTAGGGGCTCCTGGATGGTTCAGTCAGTTAGGCATTCGATTTCAGCTCAGGTCATGATCTCACGGTTCGTAGGTTCGAACCCCACATCGGGCTCTGTGCTGACAGCTCAGAGCCTGGAGCCTGCTTCGGATTCTGTGCCTCCCTTTCTCTCTCTGCTCCTCCCCTGCTCATGCTCTGTCTCTCTCTCTCAAAAGTAAAATAAACCTTAAATTTTTTTTTTTTTTTAGAGCAGCAACCTTTTTATAATGGTATTCTGACTCTGTTTGCTCCCCTCCCCTCTTTTTACTGTGTTGATGTTTCAGGATGGATTCAAAAGCAATCAATGGTGGGTAAAATTGCTGCTGTCTCAGCATGTATGAGACAGTGGCACCAAACTCTACCGGTAGTCATTGAATTCTTTACTGCCACACTCACAATAAAGAAAATGCCAGTCTAAACATATTTTATGTGACTTTCCTTAGTGCAGCACCCAAAAGATAGTAGGAACTTAGCAAATGTTGGTCTCTTTTGCTTTGACAGTATCTTTGAGATGGATTATCCCCTAAATAGGTATGAGATTTACAGGCAGAGATCGGGGCATGGAGACAGGCTTTTTAGGCACACAAAAGAGCATCAGAGGACACACAGGTGGGGAAAAGAATGTTGTTAAGAAAAGAATGAATGTTCTCAAGTTTTACTCATGGGAAGTAAAGAGATGGAAAGGGAAGTTCGGGCCATACTGAAGGGGCAGCGTAAAAATTATTAGCTTTATTAAATCTTGACCTTAGAGTACATATCTTTTTATTTTGTGTGACAAAGTACTTCTGCTGCATATTGAAGTATAATGGTTGTCTTGAGGAAAACACTTGTGTAATCACTGGAATTGTGAGTTAAAATGACCACTTTTTTCCACAGACTATCATTTTTACTTTAAAGAATGACCTCCTGAAACACTATGATTATTCAGACTTGGGTATTTGGGGGCATTTTCTTAGAAATGAGTGCGGGGCGCCTGGGTGGCTCCGACGGTTGGGCGTCCAACTTCAGCTCAGGTCACGATCTCGCGGTCCGTGAGTTCGAGCCCCGCGTCGGGCTCTGGGCTGATGACTCGCAGCCTGGAGCCTGCTTCCGATTCTGTGTCTCCCTCTCTCTCCCTCCCCCGTTCATGTTCTGTCTCTCTCTGTCTCAGAAATAAATAAAACGTTAAAAAAAAATTAAAAAAAAAAAGAAATGAGTGAAATGACACTGTTACTTCAAGGAGAAGAGTTGATGGTGTTTGTTACCAATGAAAGCAGTTGAGCTTTCAAGCACAAATTGGTATTTTGAGGGGCGCCTGGGTAGCTCAGTTGGTTAAATGTCTGCCTGCTGATCTCAGCTCAGGTCTTAAACCTCAGGGTTGTGAGTTCAAGCCCCGTGTTGGGCTCCATGCTGGGTGTGGAGCCTACTTAAAAAAAAAAAAATTAGTATTTTGAAAAACTTATCTGACGTTGTGAGCTTGGAATTGTCCCAATGCTTAAAGGGTTTCCTGATGAGAGCCATGGTGATATTAACAAATGTGATTTTTTTTAACAAATATGATTTTTATGATCATGAAATGCATCAACATTTGTTGGATCTACATAACTCCAGGAAACATTTTCCAAATGACTAATGTATGATGCTACAAATTAATGTTTAAGAAAAAGATACATTCAAGTTCAAGATAGACCAACGTTGATTTTTAGGTAATAGAGTATGAAAACCTCATTGCTATTGGCTTCAGATTCTACACTGTAATTATCCTTTAATAAACCACCACTTGTTAAGTTCTGATATAGTATCAGAGAATAATATCCACATAATTATCTGAAGAGTCTATTATAATGTCCTTCCTGGGGCACCTGGGTGGCTCAGTTGGTTGAGCATCCAAGGTCAGCTCAGGTCATGATCTCACAGATCGTAGGTTCGAGCCCCACATCGGGCTCTGTGCTGACAGCTCAGAGCCTGGAGTCCACTACAGATTCTGTGTCTCCCTCTCGCTCCGCCCCTACCCTGCTCACTCTCTATCTCTCTCTCTCTCTCAAAAATAAATAAACATTAAAAAAAAAAGAGATGCCCCTCGTTTTAAAAAATTATATGTCTGTGTGATGCTAGATTTTCTTCATTGCAAAACATAATCAACAAAACAAAATATAACCAAACAGAATGAATTAAATAACAGATATGGAAATTTGCCTGTATTCTGTAATATCTGGATACAGAGATTTACAAACATGTAGAACAATGACATTCTTATATATTTTTTTAATGTTTATTTTTGAGAAGAGAGAGCATGCGAGTAAGCAGGGGAGGGGCAGAAAGAGAGGAGGGACAGAGGATCTGAAGCAGGCTCCACACTGATAGCAGCAAGCCCGATATGGGCTCAAACCCCAAACCCACAAACCATGAGATCATGGTAACCTGAGTGGAAGTTGGATGTTCAACCAACAGAGCCAACCAGGTACACTGACATTCTTTTCACTAATTTTATTTTTGTTTTAGAAAAGTTATTGTATTTTTTTTTAAGTTTATTTATTTTGAGAGAGACAAAGAGTGTGAGCAAAGGAGGGGCAGACAGAGAGGGAGGGAGAGAGAATGCCAAGAAGGCTCCACACTATCAGTGCAGAGCCTGATGAGGGGCTTGAACCCATGAACCACAAGACAATGACTTGAGCAAAAATCAAGAGTCAGATGCTCAACTGACTGAGCCACCCAGGCGCCCCCTGGAAAAGTTATTTTTTATATAAATGTGTTAGCACACATATTATTGCTATTTTCGGATAAAAACTATTTAAATATTATTAGTGTCTATTTCCTTTAAAAAAAATTTTTTTTTTTAACGTTTATTTATTTTTGGGACAGAGAGAGACAGAGCATGAACTGGGGAGGGGCAGAGAGAGAGGGAGACACAGAATCAGAAGCAGGCTCCAGGCTCTGAGCCATCAGCCCAGAGCCTGACGCGGGGCTCGAACTCACGGACCGTGAGATCGTGACCTGAGCTGAAGTCGGACGCCTAACCGACTGAGCCACCCAGGCGCCCCCTTTTTTAAAAATTTTTAAATGTTTGTTTATTTTTGATAGAGTGTGAGTGGGGGAAGGGCAGAGAGAGAGAGGGAGACACAGAATCTGAGCAGGCTCCAGGCTCTGAGCTGTCAGCACAGAACCCCACACAGGGTTCGAACTCATGAGCCATGAGATCATGACCTAAGTTGAAATTGGATTCGGGTCTATTTCTAGAGCCTAATATTTATAAATATAACCCCCCCACACAAATGTTGTTGTGATCCTCAATTTTTAAAAACTTTTTTTTTTTTTTTTAAACTTTTTTTTTTAATGTTTATTTATTTTTGACAGAGAGAGAGAGACAGAGCATGAGCGGGGGAGGGGCAGAGAGAGAGAGGGAGACACAGACTCCAAAGCAGGCTCCAGGCTCTGAGCTGTAAGCACAGAGACCGATGTGGGGTTCGAACTCATAAGCCATGACATCATGACCTGAGTCGAAGTTGGATGCTTAACCAACTGAGCCATGCAGACGCCCTTGTTTATTTATTTTTTTTTGAGAAAGAGAGAAAGAGACAGCAAGAGAGTGAAAGGGGGAGGGACAGAGAGGGAGACAGGATCTGAAGCAGGCCCCAGGCTCTGAGCTGTCAGCTCAGAGTTTGATGCAGGGCTTGGAGTCATGAACTGTGAGATCATGACCTGAGCTGAAGTCAGCCACTTAACTGACTGAGCCCCATGAGTCTTGTTTTAAAAAACAACTTTAGAGGAACCTGGGTGGCTCAGTCGGTTAAGCATCTGACTCTTGATTTGGGTTCAGGTTATGATCTCACCGTGCATGAATTCGAGCCCCATGTCTCACTCTTCTCTGGCAGTGTGGAGCCTGCTTGGGATTCTCTCTCAATTTCAGTTCTCTCTTCAATTTCAGTTTAATTAGTTCTTAAAATTAGGCTACCTGAAGCACTCTTTTTTTTCTCTAGTAGAATCATATTTGTTTAATTTCTTTTTTTTAATGTTTATTTATTTTTGAGAGACAGAGAGTGTGGTGGAGGAGCAGAGAGAGGGAGACACAGAATCCAAAGCAGGCTCCAGGCTCTCAGCTGTCAGCACACAGCCCGATGTGGGGCTCGAACCCACGAACCATGAGATCATGACCTGAGCTGAAGTCGGACGCTCAACCGACTGAGCCACCAAGGTGCCCCATATTTGTTTAATTTCTCTAGATGTATTTACATTCTCAAAACTAGCTCTTTATCTCTTGATAATGGAGAAGGCTACACATTTGTGGGGATAGAAGATACATGGGAAATCTCTGTTCTTCCTTTCAATTTTGCTGGGAATCTAGAACTGCTCTATAAAATAAAGCCTATCAGGGGTCCTGGGTGGCTCAGTTGGTTAAATGACCAACTATTGATTTTGGCCCAGGTCATGATCTCACAGTTCCTGAATTCAGGCCCTGCATTTACCTCTGCGCTGATAGTGCGGAACCTGCTTGGGATTCTCTCTTTCCCTCTCTTTTTGTCCTTTTCCCCTCCTCTTTATCTCTCTCTAAATAAATAAACTTGAAAAAAATAAAGTCTACTAAAAGAATAAAAACTGGGGTACCTGGTTGGCTCGGTTGGTAGAGCATTCTGCTCTTGATCTCGGGGTCCTGAGTTCAAGCCCCACGTTGGGCACAAAGATTACTTTAAAAAAAAAAAAAAAAAGAATAGATCCTAAACATTGCTGTGGAAAAACTAGGACACCTAAAAAGGGGAAAACAGACTTCCATCACATTTGAAAAACTGTTAAAAAATAGTGGGGGTATGCCCTCTTGGTTCTGAGAAAAATTCATTTTTAACTTGGAATTGTATATTCAGCCAAAAAATAATCAAACACGCAGTTTGGAAAGCAGCCAATCAAATCCTTGCTCATTGAGAAGTTCACAGGCCTATCTGGGAAGAAAGACAGGTAAATATGATATACATAAGGTAAGAAAGTATAAGGAGGTCTCACAGGTGTTACCAACATGGAAGGGGGGACCCAACCCAGTCTGGAGAGGCCAGAAAAGACTTCTTGAAGATGATCTTGGGTTGAGCCTTCAACCTAGATTAGACTGTGGAAAGAGAAATTTTATCTCCAAATTCAAATTCGACTTTCACATAGCTTATAAATGGTGATGACTAAGGGTATAAGCATGAAAAAATAGTCAACAATTTTGCTTACTGCTTCCATCACCTATGCACTGAACCTGATTTGCAAGATTTGCAGCTCAGGTATCCTCATGACTAATCCATTGGAAGTGAGGCATGCCTACCTTTTCTTCTGACTTGAACAAATGGTTGAAACCATCACTTTTTTTGTCTCCTTTTTTTAAAAATGTTTTTATTTATTTTTGAAGGAGAGAGAGAGACAGAGCATGAGCGGGGGAGGAGCAGAGAGAGAGGGAGACACAGAATCAGAAGCAGGCTCCAAGCTCTGAGCTGTCAGCACAGAGCCCGATGCGGGGCTCAAACTCACCAACTGTGAGATCATGACCTGAGCCGAAGTCGGACGCTTAACCGACTGAGCCACCCAGGTGCCCCTCACTTTTTTCTTTCATTGTGGTTTCCTACCTGTGTCAAATCAACTCAGTTGGTTTACTTATTTATTTAAAATGTTTATTTATTTTTGAGAGAGAATGAGAGAGAGAGAGAGAGAGAGAGGCAGAGGGAGAGGGGGATAGAGGATCTGGAGTGGGTTCTGCACTATCAGCACAGAGCCTGATGCGAGGCTCGAGGCTCGAACTCACAAACTTCGAGATCATGACCTGAGCCAAAGTCAGATGCTTAACTGACTGAGTCACTCAGGTGCCCCTGAACTCAGTTTTTTAAAATGTTTAGACCAAACTTTTCAAATCCTTTATTGGCATTTGATTTAGGTCTTATTAATTTCTGTGTGATTATCATTTATATGTTTTTTCTTAGAACCTAGGACAGGCTACATTCAGATATCAGAGAATAATTCATGCTATATTGGGGTTAAGAAGTTTAAAGAATGAAAGTATAATTGGCAAAGTCATACTTGTGGACTTTCTATTTCTTTTTCTGTTTTTCTGAAAACACAGTAAGCCAAAAAGATAAATAGGGTAGTCTTGCTCCTACTTGGAAGGAATTTGATTTTTTACTTTCCTGAATGAAAAAAATATGTCCCAGCTCTCTTTGAAATAAGCAACAGCTCAATAGTGGGACTGAAAACCTACTTCATTGTTATTTTATAGCATATTGTAGTTACTGTGTATTTGAAGATATCCTATATTTTCCCATATGTGATCTACTAAACAATGACAATAAAAAGAACAAGAAGATCTTGTAATCTGTCTATAAGGCTAATTTTTTTTTTTTTAAAGTAAGCTCCATACCCAACATGTGGTTTGAACTCACAACCCTGAGATCCTGAGAGCAAGAGTTGCATAGTCTACAAACTGAGCCAGCCAGGTGCCCCTACAAGGCTAAGTTTTAAGAATCAGATTTATTTACCATGACATGTTTTTGTCATTAGAGCAGAGAAATATGGCTAAAAGATGGAGAGGGAGTGTTTTAATAACATTCCTATAGTTAGACTCTTCTTTATGAAAAGAAAAATATAAATAAGAAAGCCCAGACTGGGGATCCCAGAAACTCCCTCCCATTTCCACTGAATGTTGTGTGGGATGAGGGAAAAGGTCATTCTCTTCCTTTTTTTCAGGATAGCCCCTCATTCAGTGACAGTCGAAACTGGGCATTGTTCCTGGTTGAATAGTGTTCCCCCCAAATTCATGCCCACCTGGACCCTGACAGTGTGATCTCATTTAGAAATCAGATCTTTGCCAATGTATAAAAGTTACAATGAGGTTGTAACTTGCACAATGAGAATTAGGGTGGGGCCTAAATCCAATATGACTAATGTCTTTTTAAGAAGAGGGGAATTTGGACACAGGCACAGATGGAAGATGGCCATGTGGAAACAGAGGCAAAGACTGTAGTTATGTTGTCACATGCCAAGGAAAGCCAAGGATTACTGGCAAACACCAGAAACTAGGAGGGAGGCATGTATCAGATTCTCTCAGAAGGAACCAACCTTGCCTATACCTTGATTTCTAGACTCCAGAACTGTGAGGGAATAAATTCCTATTGTTTTATGCTACTCTGTTACAGCAGTCCTAATCTGACAGAGGCATCCAGCTCTTCCCATGCCCTATCAGCAGCAGGTGGGTATCCCTCCCTTAGTTCAGTCTATACCCTGATCTAGCAGGAAGAGGTCTGATTCTTAACCCCATTGCCTCCCATTCCTCTTCTTCAGCTTCCCTGACACCGAGTCTGTACAAAAGAGACCAGAATCTGTTTCTCCATCAGCCTTTTAGCTTAGACCATCCTTATTAAAAAGAGCTTTCGGGGGCACCTGGGTGGCTCAGTCGGTTAAATGTCTGATTTTGGCTCGGGTCATGATCTTGTGGTTTGTGAGTTCGAGCCCCACATCCCCATCAGGCTCACTGCTGTCAGTGCAGAGTCTGTCTCGGATCCTCTGTCTCCCTCTCTCTCTGCCCCTCTCTCTCAAACATAAATTAAAAAAAAAAACTATTAAAAAAAAAGAGCTTTCAGGGTGTGTGGGTATCTCAGTCGGTTGAGCGTCGACTCTTGAGTTTGGCTCAGGTCATGATCCCACGGTTGTGGGATCCAGCCCCATGTTGGGCTCCGTGCTGAGCATGGAGCTTGCTTAAGATTCTCTCTCTCTCTCTCTCTCTCTCTCTCCCTTTGCCTCTCTCCCCTGCTTGAGCATGTTCTCTCTCTCTCTCTCTTAAAAAAAAAATCTTAAAAAAAAATAAAAAGAACTTTCTTCTCAGATCTTTAATCAATGTTTAAATAGTCTGAACATGGCTCCCAGAAGAGTAACAGGTATTTAGATGGGAATTCATACTCTGAAATCTGGTAGGCCAGAGATCTGTTGCTGTTTGGGGGGTGGGGGGGAAGAGCAAAGGCAAGGAAGGGCTCTTTAACATACTAAGACAATGAACATCTCAATGGCTGTGGCAATGCTCATTCTCTACATTGCATAAGCCCTATGACTCTTCTGTGCACTGAGAAACAGAAATAGATAAATGACATCAATCAAATATGAAGTAAAGGAAGCAGAGGTAGTAATTGTAACAAATATGAAGTAGAGTTTAAGACAAAGAGGACGGAATGTCTCAGTAGGATCATTTGATCTTGATAAATGGGACAGTTAATACTTGGCAGTGTTGTTCTTCAGTATCATAGAAACCTGGGGTTAAATCCTATCAGTGATAGTAACACTATAAATTATCTTTTTAGAACTTCTGGGGTTTTTTAAATCTGTAAAATGGAGATAATACATATCTTCCTCATAGGACGGTTGTAAGGATCATATTAGCTAATTTATATAAAATGCCTAGGATTCAATAAATGTTAGCTTTCATTCTCACTCTGCTTACTTGTCAAAAAATATATCAAGACCACCATTACTTCAAGCCCCATTGCTTTTTTTTTTTTTTTTTTTTTTTTTAATTTTAAAGTAGGCCTCACATCCAGCACAGAGCCCAAAACAGGGCTTGAACTCACAACTCTGAGATCAAGACCTGGGCTGAGATCAAGAGTCAGATGCTTAACTAACTGAGACCCCCAGGTGCCCCATTGCTTTTCCTTCTCTATATTTGATCATTCTCCTAGGTCATATAGGAAAGTGTTTATTTTTATTATAATGGGGCTATGACTCTCTCAGCTCTTCAATTCCCTCTTCTTCATGTGGGCCCAATCTTACTCTCCCCACTCACCTTCGGAAGATGATTTCTTCCTTTCTGTGTGAAGCCACCTCTGTTTGGATTTTGTTCTCTAGGAGCTCCATATTTTAGCTCCAATGTTTCCCATAGTTTTACCTTTTCTTTCTCTACCGGTTCTTTGCCCCCAGTATATAAAAAGTTTCTTTCTCCTATTAAAAATGAACTAATAACAAAACCAAACTCTGAACCTCTCCCGAGGTAAAATAGGTAAAATCCTGTCCTCCTCCTTTCTCAGCCAAGCTCCTACTTTTTTTTCATTTATAAAGTTTTTTTTTAATGTTTATTTATTTTTGAGAGACAGAGAGAGAGAGAAAGAGAGAGCACAAGCAGGGGAGGGGCAGACACACACACACACACACACACACACACACACACACACACACAGAATCTGAATCTGAAGCAGGTTCCAGGCTCTGAGCTGTTAGCACAGCGCTGAAGCGGGGCTCGAACCCACCAACTGTGAGATCATGGCCTGAGCCACCCAGGCGCCCCTTTTTTTCATTTAAATTTTATTTATTTACCTTTTGAAAAGGCAACATTTCTTGGATCAAAATTCAAAAAAGCATACATTAGAAATTCCCTTCCCTGAGCAAAGAGTTTCCTGTGGTCTTTTTAGATATCAGTTTAGGCATATACAAGCAAGTATGTATTTTTCCTTCTGTATAAAAATTTTAGCATACTATGGACACTCTTCTGATTCTTGCTTTTTTTTTTTTCAGTTAAAAATATATCTTGGAGGTCTTTTCGTATCAGTGTCTAAACAATTTTCTCAGAATAAACACTTTTAAAAAGATTAGTGAATGTCTATATATATCTTAAATTAAAATACTAAAATTACAGAGGCCACTGGGTGGCTCAGTCGGTTAAGCGTCCGACTCTTGATTTCGGCTCAGGTCACGATCTCACAGTTTGTGGGATTGGGCCCCACGGTGGGCTCCACACCAGTGCAGAGCCTGCTTGGATTTCTCTCTCTCCCTCTCTCTGTCCCTCCCCCACTTGCACTCTCTCTCTCTCATCATAAGTAAATAAACATTAAAAACAAGATAAAGGAAGAAGGCCTCCTCATACATGCCCCACATTTAATTAATCCTCAGGTTCTGTTGAATTTGATTCATAAATAATTCTGGTATCTGTCTTTTTCTTATGATCAGCACTGCCACTTGATGGTTTAATCTCTGTATTTTGTAAGTATTAAGGCAATAGCTTCTTTTTCTTCTTCTTTTTGTTTTTAAATAGCTCCATAATGAATGTGGGGTTTGAATTCAAGATCCTGAGATCAAGACTCACATGCTCTCCCGACTGAGCCAGCCAGATGATCCAAGGCAGTAACTTCTTTACTGTTCTCACTTTCTTCCAATCTATCCTGAACACTGTTGTCAGGAGGAGTTTTTGAATAACGACACTGATTATATTACTCTTTAGCTCAAGAGTCTTCAATGGTTTCCTATTGCCTATAGAATGATGAAATCTAAAACTTCCACTAGCCATATATATATATATATATATCTTCATAATTTGACCTCTACTTATCTGTCCAATCTCTTCTTAGATATCCCCTTTCCCTGCTTTAATCTGTAACATTCAAACTAGTTGCATTTCTCAGAATATATCATGTTCTCTCATGATAGATTCAGCCATCCTGCCTTAAATAATTTCTGCTCCCTACTTGCCCTTCACATAAAGTACTTTAAATTTTGGCTCAAAATTTCCCTCTGTTGTGAAGCCTAGCTTGACTCCTCTAGAATTCTTCCTATTCTACTATTGTTCTCTGTACCCACATAGTTTATTTTTAATTTGCTTGCATGTTTATTTCTTCAATAGGTTTTAGTTCTCCAATGGAAAGAGACCCATTTTCATCTGGTGTCTCCAGCACTTATCATGGTTCCTGGAAATAAGAGACTTACATACTCAGATATTTTCGATTGACTTCATGATCTGAGTTAGTTTCTCAGGAAATTTACTGTTGTAAATAAATGATCTCCCAACACTTCAAGTTTTCCAGGTTTCTCCCAAAACCTAGCAGGCAGGTCACTACTAATTCTCCTTACCACTTTATTTTTATTATTATTAATTTTTTAAATGTTAATTTTTTAATGTTTACTTATCTTTGAGAGAGACAGACAGAGCACCAGCAGGGGAGGGGCAAAGGGAGAGGGAGACACAGAATCTGAAGCAGGTTCCAGGCTCTGAGCTGTCAGCACAGAACCAGATGCCAACCGAACTCGAACTCACCAACCATGAGATCATGACCTGAGCTGAAGTGGGAAGCTTAACCTTAACCCACTCTGCCACCCAAGTGCCCCTCCTTATCACTTTAGATAAAAGTGACCATTTCCTCCTTTTTGCTCTCAATAAATGTGGTATATTAGTCTTATCCTAGCACCAATCACGTTTAGGATTGTATCCCAAGCATCTGACACGTTAAGTATGCAACAATTAAATGAATCAATGTTCACCTTGATGAAGGAAACTTTCTTAAACATTCTAGGAGAACGTCATCATTTTGCATAGACCGTAAAAAATCTTTTACAATCCAACCCTGATGATTGTTTTTAAAACGATGCATCCTGGCACTTTAATTGTCCTTAGACAGATGGCCAAACCTTGGCTATGGGAACCGCACAGTGTAGGAGGAGACCATGACTAGAGCGCGAGGGAAAGGATGATTCGCTGCTAGGGTTCAGAAGTTCTCCTCAGACGGATGCTAGAACTAGGAAACCGCTGATGGTTCAGCTTTTGAAATACCGTTTTTGCATCGTAAAGAAAAAAGATTAACCTATCAGGAACAACCGAGCACATCCAATTACCAATCAAGAACGGGAAAGGAGCCAAAGCCTGGGGATACCCACGCACCAAGGAGGACGTCATTCTCTAAGTCTCAGCCAATGAGAGATTGGGCGGAGGGGGCGGGGCAACGGGCGGACCAATTGCCACAGAAAAACAAACAATCTGCAGCACAACTGTCCTAACCACAGCCCTCGCCTCTCAAACCACTGGAGCAAACTCCTGAGCAAAGCACTTGTTAAATACTTTCCACTTTCCTTCTAGCCCGGGGGCAGTTACACTGGAGTACCTTCCTCATACTAGAACAAGGGCCTTCTTTCCACCAGCTCCCAAAGACTCGCAGAAAGAATACAGTAACTTTGAGCTTTCTACCTTCACAGGAACTGGCAGTCCTGAGCTACCTGAGGGGGAGGGGCAGCCCCAGTGCGCAGGCGTGCATGCCTTGTGGAGGCGGGGCTGTAGCGGCCCAAAGCATCCTGGGTGCTGTATTTCTTTTGCTGGCAAAACTGAACTGCTCCTGTAGCCTCCGGAACTACATTTCCCCGCAGCTCCCGCGGCCTCGAGGTGGGCGGGATGGTTGGTTAATGAGCTCGAGGAAGCCGCGGCGCGGCCCACCAGGTTCCAAAACAAGGAAATGAAGGGGGGAGGCGGGACTGGGGCTGCCTGCGGGAGCCGCCGCCGCCGCGGAGGAGGAGGAGGAGGAGGAGGAGGAGGTGGAGTAGGTGGCTGCCGCGGCCGCCGAGGAGTCCCTTGCTGAAGGCGGACCGCGGGGCGGCGGGCGGCGCGCGCGCGCCCGAGAGGCGGCTGTTGGAGAAGTGGAGCGGCGGTCGCGGGGGGAGGAGGAGGAGGAGGGACTGAGCGGCGGCGGCCCCCGCGTCCCGGTGCCTCTATGGGGAAAGCAGACAATGGATTATGATTTCAAGGCGAAGCTGGCGGCGGAGCGGGAGCGGGTGGAGGATTTGTTTGAGTACGAAGGGTGCAAAGTGGGACGCGGCACCTACGGGCACGTCTACAAGGCGAGGCGGAAAGATGGGTAAGAGCAGGGGCGGGGGGAGTAGGCTCGCTCGGGTCCTCGCCCTGCCCGCGACCGCGCGGGATGGGTGGGTTGGAGCCGGGTCGGGCCGTTCCCGAAGGGCGAGGCGGAGGTGGTCGCGGGGCCGCGTCCCAGCGCGGACTGAGGGACGCGGGTTCTGACTGCCCTCCCCGCGCGGCCCCGTCGCGCCCCTCGAACTCCAGCGGCAGCAGCCTAGTCGGGGGGCGTCGGTCCGGTTCCGGAGGGCGCCTTCCGCGTGCATGGAGCTGGCGGCGGGACTCGAGTTGGGACCTCGGCTGGAGGTGGAGTTTGTGGGGTCTGGTCTCTTGGGGAGACGCCGAGGGCTGGGAGAGCTTTGCCGAGTTGCCGCTCCGGCCCTGGGCTGGTGACGGTCGTTGTGGAACTTCCAATCGGCTAAGCGCCTCCCGGGGGCGGCGGTTTGAAACCTAGCGGAGGAGCTGGTCGGGCGGCCGAGCGCTGGGCTGGGGTCTTAGCCAGACTCTAGGGTCTGACCCTCCGCGCATCTCTGCCCTTGGGGCCAGCCAGCCCATTGGCTTCTCAGCGTAGTCCCGCGTCCGTGTCTATACCCGGCGACTTCTGGATCCCTGCTCATTCGCCCCTGATTTCGCTTTTTCACATTCTGAATTCCGCACTTTAACTCGAATGTAGGACCTCCTCGGAGACTAACCGCGTTTTGCCCGCAGAACTTCAGAGTTCGCCTAGTTTTTTGGTAACTCGTATTCCCCCCCCCCCCCCCTTGGATATTCTTATGCTTTCCACTCCATCCCCTGGCTAAATGACTGCGTGCTGGGGTTTATCCAGCACCTAGATTATCCGGAACGGAATGCAGAGTGACAGAGATCTGGGCCTGAATCTCTGTTTACCTGGGATTTGAGGGAGAACCTTAGTAACCTCTTAGGAAGCCTTTATTGATTGTTCTCTTAGGAGATGGCGAGCTGGATTCTGTATTGAGAACGCCTATCCTTCGTCCTGTAGGGCAGACGGGCTCTAGGACAGGTGGAACCAGCTGCCGGCGAAGGGTAGGTTTAAACCAATCACCTGCTCACCGCCCTTCCTGGGAGGAATTCTCCTCCCCCAGAGTTAGGGAGCCCAGGAACATCTATCTACCTGTCCCGCCTAGATTTCAAAGATGGTCAAAAAGTATGAGAAAGAGAGTTTTTAGCATCCTAGCGGAACATTTCTGAATAAAGTGAATATCAGTCACAATGACATTAGTAAGATTTGAAATGCTGCCTAACGTTCTGCGCACTCTGTTGTAATTGATATAGTTGATTTATGAACTCGAGGACGAAAGTTGTTAAGGTGTGTGTGCTAATTTCATAGAGAGTGAAAACACAACTTTACAAATTGTTTTATCATAAAGTATGGTGAAAATCACAAGGTACTAAACACGTGTAAAGGATTGTTACTGCAAGTAGTTTTGGTATTATAACTGAAAGGGCTCCATAGTAGTCAGTTGTAAACTTCTCTCATAATTCTTTTAGTTAATTGCCAGGTGTCCTTGAATGAGTATCTTGGAATGTCAGGTACTTAAAATTAACTTGTATTTTGTGTTTGGAATATTTACTTGTTATACTGGTGTTTCTGTGGGAATATTATCAGATCTATTTGGGGAAAGCACATCTAGTTTTCCTATTTGGACATTGGCATTACAAAACAAATTATATGTGGTGTTTTTCATACTCCTCATGCTAACTTTATAATGTACTTGATTTGAAATTTTTTAAATGTATTTTCTTTTTTTTTGTTGTTAAAATAACTTCCTTTTAGTAGGCAACTTTTAAGAAAAATCTGCTTCTGAATTGTATTTTGATAGCATGGGATAAAACAAAAAACATAATTTAATTCCTGCTTCTAATTGTTCTTTTTGAATATTTTCCCCTCTAATAAAGTTTTTGATTCGACTGCACTTTCTTGAGTGAAATTTGTTTGATTAGAATTAATAAAGTTTCTTTAATAGAGTAAGATCAGTCTGTGTATCTTCAAAATATGCTTTTTAAAGAAATTTTTAGGATCTGAAAGCATTAGTTGATATCACTATATTCTAAGAAAAATCATTATAAAGGTAGGTTTCCTTGGACTAGGGGTCTAGTTGAGATTTGAGGCTTTATGTTAATAGCACATCTCTTGTGGGTTGGTAGCAATGATTTTAAAGAACAAAAAATTTTTAAAGTTTTTAGTGATGGTTCTAAATTGTGATGCAGATTTGCATAGTAAAGATTTTACACTCTGATCATGGTTAGTTATAGTTTAGCTCTTTCCGGAATTTATTTTGGTTAATTCAGAAAAAAATGTATAATGCTACTTTAGGGAGCAAGAAAGAAATCACGTGCGTACATTTAAGAGAAGTTATTCTGATGTATATAATGTAGTATATAACCAAAATCATTTGGGTCTTTTGAAGAAACACTGGAAGAAGTAATGTAACTTACAAAAGAAAAGCCTCTGTTTATAGTTTAGTACTACCTTTTAAAAAAATCTTAGAGTGATATTTCCATTAAAATAATGACTTTAACTTGGGCTGTGTTAATTATACTATGTAAATTTGTGACAGTGGAAATGAAAGATTACATTTGGGTTTTTCACCTTTAATAAAAATGTCATTTGTTCTTTTTGTTTTGAAGGAAGAGAATCTTTTGACCCAACCATCCTTTTTAAATAAATCAGGCTTAATGTTATTCCTGAGAAACAAGTTCAGAATATTTCTAGACTTTTTAGTATGAACAAGAATTTGTAATAGTTTTCCTTTTAAAATTTGTAAAAAAGGATATATAACAGTTTATGGTTACAAATCTCAAGACCATATTCCTCAAATTTGAAAAACTTTGCTTTGATTGATAAAGGAATATTTTAAAAGGTTCTTTTGTCAATAAGAGAGTCAAACAAACATGATTCCATAGGATAATATGTCTGAAAACTGTTACACCAAACAATACTACTATTCAATTTTGCAGACATTCATTTAGTCTTTTGAACCACTCCAATAAAAGATTACTCCTTTTTGAGATGTCTTTAAAAGATACTTCATAATTGAAAGTGAAATGGCTGACATCTTAACAGTTTCAGTTTTGCCTTAGGGTTTCAGATGAGTAGTTTGTGACTATACATCTTAGTGTATAAAGTTTTAGATGAGTAATTGGTGATTATACATCTTAATGTATGTCATAAAATCCTTCACAAATGTGTAGGTACATATGGATACATACAGGTAAATAATAGGTATGGACCTATCTGCCTGGCTTTGATGGATTTTTCATATTTGGTTTGTAGTTAGAATAGACGATTGTATTTGCATTTTTTTGTGTGTGGGGGGTGGAATGTACAAAGAGTTTTAGATCATTTAGTCTCACTTCTTTACAAATGAGAAAACCAGAGCTTTTAGAGGTTATCATGCCCATAGTCTCACAGCAAAGACAAGCCTCACAGAAGTTACAAGATAGTAGGAATCCAGCTCTCCTGACTGAGTTGTTGCATTTTCTAATGTGTCCTACTTCTTAATACCATACGGGGAAAACCCAAAAAGGCCATGTTAAACCTCCAGTTTTGACAAACTTATTGTATAAGCCTTTTCCATGCAAAGGATATATCTATACCAACAAATGTGGAAAAGGGAAAATATTGCATGGATATTAAAAAAAAAAAAAAAAGGAGTGCCAGCCTATAGATTCTACCATGTGTAGTTGCTTTTCTTCATCAGGTTTCTCTTCATCCTCATTTTCATTACTTTTGGCCTCCATCTTTCAAAAAAAAAAAACCCACCATTTTTGCATAGTAGCTGAATTGGTCTCTGCTGTTAGGCTAGTCTTTCCTTGTGATAGTCCAACATCCAAGTTGCTCAGGGTCATTTTTCTGCAAATAAAATCAATCATGAAACATCTTGGAAAACTACATTCTCTATCTTTCAAACCATCATATCCAATTTTAATTCCTTACTTTGGCATATAAAGCTATTTGCATTAGGATCCTAAAGTTTTTCTCGTCTTTATAGCCTTTATACTTGCCACCAACTCCCGGAGTTGGTGCAAGCCATGTTTCTGTAGCATTTTTTAGCACTTACTAAGTCTTTTTCATGTCTTTTTTTTTTTTTTTTTTACATTCAAAGTAAAGTGGTATTGCTCTGCCATTCCTCCCTCCCTTTTCTCCTCACTCCCATAAACTTGGCCAACTCCTGCTCATACTTCAATACCCTATTCAGATAGCTTTTCTTCTAGAAGCCTTCCTTTATTCACTTTATTAGTTGTGCTTGTGCCTCTCTTTGTTCTTAGGTGTATAATATCACTATAAGTAATATTAATCTGCCCCATAAACTATTAGCTACAAATGGGTCATCATTTATTTCCAGAGTCTTGTACAGAGTTTGGCATATAATGGACACTCAGAAATTTTATTAAAAAAAAAAAAGGTCCCACATTGGTAATACTGCCCTGATGTTTTCAGTAATTGTTTTGTTTTTTTAAAAAAAATTTAACATTTATTATTTGACAGAGACAGAGCATGAGTGGGGGAGGGGCAGAGAGAGAGGCAGTCACAGATTCTGAAGCAGGCTGTAGACTCCAAGCTGTCAGCCCAGAGCCTGACACAAGGCTTGAACTCATGAACTGTGAGATCATGACCTGATCCAAAGTCAAATGCTTAACCGACTGAGCCACCCAGGTGCCCCTTCAGTAATTGTTTTGAAAGCCTGCAATGCAGTGATGTTACATAAGTGGTTACCATAAATAATTTTATAGCACTAATTAGATCTAGTATAATTTTTTTTCTAAGAAATTATGTGCTGCTTTTTAAGACAGTTGATACATTTCTTTTAGTAGATTGATAAGGAACGTATGTAATTTTTTTGTTTTGAGTTAAGCATTTTTCCCTTTTAGGCCAGCTCTTGTAAAATTATTATAGAAATCTTGTGTTCTTTGCTTTCACTATCTATTTTATAGAGATGCTTAGAAATTGTGGGCATTGGGGCACCTGTATGGCTCAGTGGGTCAGGCATCCGACTTTGGCTCAGGTTATGATCTCACAGTTTGTGAGTTGGAGCCTCATGTTGGGCTCTGCGCTGGCAGCTCAGAGCTTGCTTGGAATTCTCTCTCTCTCTCTCTCTGTGCTCCTCCCTTGCTCTCGCACTGTCTCTCAAAAGTAAATAAACATTAAAAAAAATGTAGGCATTCGAACATATTTTACGAAATTTATTGATCTTACGGGTTTATGTTAATAAATTTAGTATCTTTAGCACTTAGTAAATCAAATAAACATTGGTTTATGTTTAATTGGTTCTTTATTTATGTATTACAAGAACTTTTTGAAGCCCAGGAAAAGAAACATTTTCAATCAAATTTGATTGTTTAGAGCAGTGGTCGACAAACTTTCTTTACAAAGAGGCAGATACTAAATATTTTAGGCCTTGGAGGCCATACAGTATATGTTATAATTACTTGAATCTGCTGTTGTAGTGTCAAAGTATCCACAGACAAATGTGTAAATGAACACAAATTAGAATGTGTTTCAATAGAATTTTATTTGTAAAACCAAGTGGTGAGCTCGCTTTGGCGGGCAGGCTGTAGTTTGCCCTGCTTAGTCTAGAACAGTGACGTCCAATAGATCTTCGTGCAATGATGAACATGCGTCTATGCTGTAAAGTATGGTAGCCACTAGCCATATGTGGCTCAAGGAATGTGGTTACTGTGACTGAGACACTGGCTAGTAGCTGTGATGTTGGACTCAGAAGGTTTAGTCTTGGGGACAAGTAGCTTAGCAACACATTTATAATTTTCAAATCCATGAAGTGACATTTTAATTTTTTTAAATTTGGTTAATCTCTACACCCAATGTGGGGCTGGAACTCAGCACCCTGAGATTGAGAGTTGCATGCTCCACCGACGTAACCAGCTAGGTGCCCCTGAAGAGACCTTTTAATAAAAATGTGTAATTGATGGTGTGGACAAATGAAATAGGATAGCCCACGTCTTTTCTTTTTTTTCTCTCTTTTCTGCCAAAACCCGCACAAAGCTCATGTCTTTTCAGTTATAGGCAGAATTTTGAGGCTGAAACAGTTTGATAATGCAAACCGATACTCGAATCCATAAACTGTCAATTTGTGAATGGAATCAAGGATATTTGATCACTTTTTGAAAAAAGTATTTTTGTTAAAAAAAAAAGAATGTTGTTCAGTGAGTAGTAAGTGCATGTGCATAAGAAGATATACAATGTGGTAGTAAGCCTTCCCTTTCCCAACCACCCTTTTCCCTTTCTATAGATGGCCATTCTCGGTTTTCCTTTTTAGAGATTTTCTTGGGGTGTGTGTATTTAATGGTAAATAGTTTACTGTACATTTCTCTATATTTTTTTCACCTTAAATGTAATTTGAAGATCGTTACATAATTGATATGCAGAGATGCCTGGTTCCTCTTAATAATAGTTTCACTTGTATTCCACTGTATTGACCTACATAATTAACTATCCCTCTTGATGGACATTTAGGCTGTTACTAGTCTTTTGCTAGTACTAACACTGTAGTGAACTGTACCTAGTAGGTACAGTTTTTGTGTGTATTAGTGTAGCTAATTTAAACTCCTGTAAGCTATTTACCTTTGGAAGTATTGGCTTGAAATGATTTGCTAATATGGTGATATATGAGATATAAATCACTAAAGATTGAAAACAATGGGGCTGAGAATAAGGAAGTCTTACTCCTTAAAGGCTTTAAAAATAATTATTCATACATAAAAATGAGTTCTAAATCATTAGTTTCCATAGGAAATACAAGTTACCGTTTTAGCAGCACGAGAAAGGCTTGCCTCTGAGTTTTATGTAGGCAAAAAGTAGATCTATGGAAAGGTTTTTTTGATAGGGATGTCAGTATTGATGAATTAAGGAATTTTACTTTTGTGTACTGTATGTTTGGACTGAATATGCTGGGTAAAAAATTAATATGTGATGTTAAACTGTGTGCTTGGTTTGCAAACTGCTTAACTAGTGTAATGAGGTTTAGACATCAGTATAGAAGACTTGAAGGCAATATAGTACAATTCGAAATTTTCTTGGTGGTAAACGATGAGAGTAAGACTGGTTAATGTGTATATAAAGATCAGCCTGTTCGTTCTCTTGTGACGTTGGGACTGTATGTTAGTGCTGCTTTTGGATTCCAAAACAAAGGAACAAGATATATATTTTTTTAAAGAGAGCATTTTAATATTTTGAATTATTAACATGATTATTTCTTTAAAAAGCAGGTAGTTTTTAAGGGCTAGAACCATGAAGAGGTAGCCGACAAAGCTATTTGAAGATTCTTGTCCATTTATAAATAGCTGATAGTTCAACACTTCCTGTAATAACCCTTTTGAGCATGCATTGTGCAGGATAAAAGAGAGTCTCAAGAGAGAAGACAGGATGTAATTCAGGATACAAGTGTGCGGCAGTAGTTTTTTTATTGAGGGTGTGAATTCTTATCCAAAAGTGAGTGAGTGATCAAAGAGAAGTAAAAACCTGTAAAGTCCTTAAATAACTGGTGTCCTTATAAAATATCTTTAATTTCTAATATAATAAGTCTTTCTAAAGGAGAAACACATCCTCCTCATAGAGGCTTTAAACCTGTTGTGTGTTTTCTATCTAAAAATATTATTTCTGTGAGATTTTGTTGCTGATGATCTCAGTTACCAAGTGGAACGTGATTAAGAAATGGATTTAATTTTGTTTTTATTGTGACCACAGACCAAAACCGTGTCATGGCAAACTATTTTGCAGATATTTGTAGATATATACATTTGGACAGAAAGGTGAGTTCATGGTTGCTGGAAAAGTAAGGTAAAACTTTTGCCTTATGGGTGGGCTAGTTGCATCTTTCTGTGGGAAAGTTATTCTCCTTAGGATTGTGATCTGGGGCACAAAGTGTGTTGCTTTTTACAAAAGTTAGTTTCCTTTTTCTCTTTCCCTTTTGTAATGTAATTATTATACTTGCATTTTAAGAGTGACTTAGACACTGAGTGAATCCAGTTGTTTTGGATTTAGGCGCAAATTTAAAAAAATGTGAGCTTCCTTTTTTTTCTGAAGAAAT
This sequence comes from Panthera uncia, assembly GCF_023721935.1. Classification (NCBI taxonomy): domain Eukaryota; kingdom Metazoa; phylum Chordata; class Mammalia; order Carnivora; family Felidae; genus Panthera; species Panthera uncia. Next base: position 69,034,737 of record NW_026057580.1, on the reverse strand, counting down.
TGTATGTAATTTGAACTTATGTAACTTATAAAACCAGAGTTCTGTTCACTGATTTCTCAGCAATCTTTTGATCTATATATTTGTGTCAAAGTGGAAATATTTTTATTTTTATGCTATTAAAATTTATCAGATAATAGTTGTATGTGATTTAAAAGACTCTAACAGTTAAACTATATATAAAATTAAAAGTAAAAGTCTTCTTCTTATTGTCCACTCCCAAGCTTCCATCATTTTTCAAAGATAGCCAGTGTTGACTGTTTCTGTTTTAAGTTTTGCTGGTGCTTACTAGTATAACTTTAAGTAATATGCATGTAAAAAATAATATGCATATAATTCTATGTTCTGATTTATCAACTTTAGGCATTTTTTGTTGATTTTCCATTAGAAAAGCTGAGCAATTTCCCATCTCAACATTCAAATTTATTACCTTTGTTATTTTACATTTTTTGTGGCAAATACTTTTATAACTTTAAATCATAAGCTTAAATCTTTTTTATTTTTTTTAATTTTGGTTAGGCTCCTTGCTGAACGTGGGGCTTGATCACAGGACTGAGATCAAGAGTCACATGCTCCACTGACTGAGCTAGCCAGGCACTCCATTAAATTTCTTTTTCTTTCTTTTTTAAAAAATTTTTTATTCTTTTTTTTTTTTTTAACATTTTTTTCTTTTTTTAAAGTAATCTCTACACCCAACAACCTGGGGCTTAAACTCACGACCCTGACATGAAGAGTCACATGCTCTACCAGCTGAGCTAGCCAGCTATTCCATTAAATTTCTTTTTCTTTCTTTTTTTTTCTTTTATTCTTTTTAAAAAAATAATTGGTGTCCTTCTAAAATATCTTTAATTTCTTTTTTTTTTTTAACGTTTTATTTATTTTTGAGACAGAGAGAGACAGAGCATGAACGGGGGAGGGGCAGAGAGAGAGGGAGACACAGAATCGGAAGCAGGCTCCAGGCTCTGAGCCATCAGCCCAGAGCCCGACAAGGGGCTTGAACTCACGGACCGCGAGATCGTGACCTGAGCTGAAGTCGGACGCTTAACCGACTGAGCCACCCAGGCGCCCCGGTATCTTTAATTTCTGATATAATAAGTCTTTCTAAAGGAGAAACACACCCTTCTTATAGAGGCTTTAAACCTGTTTTTATTTAAAAAAAATTTTTTTTAAGTAATGTCTACAGCCAAGATGGGGCTTGAACTCATGACCCCAAGATCAAGAGTCTCATGCTCTACGGACTGAGCCAGCCAGGTGCCCAGATTTCTTTTTCTTGATTTATCAGTTTAGATACTATTTGTCTTCCTGATAGGGATATTAAGAAAAGTGATATATTTCTCTTACTCTTTTTTCTCTATCTCCTAATTTTTAAAGTAGACATTTATAGCATCCTGCTTTTTGTCTATGAGTTGATTCTAAAAAGCGAACACTGAAAACCATTTAATAGCCTTAAAATATTATGATTGTGAAAGTATTTGTTGCGGGGTGAATTAGTATATTGAGACCCATGGAGAAGGAAATGTAATCTTGTGCATTAAATAACTGCTGCTGGTCTTCCAGGTATTAAGGCCTAATGGGTCTTCTTAAGTTCTTTTGCCCTTCAAGTATCTGGATCATACTTAGCTAATAGTGTTTCTTGATATCTCTTAGGTGCTTTTTCTTGGATTTTTTTTTTTTGTTGTTGTTCAATTGAGGACATCTTTTTTTTTTTTTTAATTTCATTTTTTATTTTTTAAAATTTATATCCGAATTAGTTAGCATATAGTGAAACAATGATTTCAGGAGTAGATTCCTTAATGCCCCTTACCCATTTAGCCCATTCCCCCTCCCACAACTCCTCCAGCAACCCTTAGTTTGTTCTCAATATTTATGTGTCTCTTCTGTTTTGTCCCCCTCCCTGTTTTTATATTATTTTTGTTTCCCTTCCCTTATGTTCATCTGTTTTGTCTCTTAAAGTCCTCATATGAGTGAAGTCATATGATTTTTGTCTTTCTCTGACTAATTTCACTTAGCATAATACCCTCCGGTTCCATCCACGTAGTTGCAAATGGCAAGATTTCATTCTTTTTGATTGCCAAGTAATACTCCATTGTATATATATATATATATACCACATCTTCTGTATCCATTCATCCATCGATGGACATTTGGGCTCTTTCCATACTTTGGCTATTGTTGATAGTGCTGCTATAAACATGGGAGTGCATGTGTCCCTTCAAAACAGCACACCTGTATCCTGTGGATAAATGCCTAGTAGTGCAATTGCTGGGTCATAGGATAGTTCTATTTTTAGTTTTTGAGAAACCTCCATCCTGTTTTCCAGAGTGACTGCACCAGCTTGTATTCCCACCAACAATGCAAAAGAGATCCTCTTTTTCCGCATCCTCGCCAACATCTGTTGTTGCCTGAGTTGTTAATGTTAGCCATTCTGACAGGTGTGAGTGGTATCTCATTGTGGTGTTGAGTTGTATTTCCCTGATGATGAGTGATGTGGAGCATTTTTTCATGTGTCGGTTGGCCATCTGGATGTCTTCCTTGGAGAAGTGTCTGTTCATGTCTTTTGCCCATTTCTTCACTGGATTATTTGTTTTTTGGGTGTTGAGTTTGAGAAGCCCTTTATAGATTTTGGATACTAACCCTTCATCTGATATGTCATTTGCAAATATCTTCTCCCATTCTGTTGGTTGCCTTTTAGTTTTGCTGATTGTTTCCTTCACTGTGCAGAAGCTTTTTATTTTGATGAGGTCCCAGTAGTTCATTTTTGCTTTTGTTTCCCTTGCCTCTGGAGACGTGTTGAGTAAGAAGTTGCTGTGGCCAAGATCAAAGAGGTTTTTGCCTGCTTTCTCCTCGAGGATTTTGATGGTTTCCTGTCTTACATTTAGGTTCTTTCATCCATTTTGAGTTTATTTTTGTGTATGGTGTAAGAAAGTGGTCCAGGTTCATTTTTCTGCATGTCACTGTCCAGTTTTCCCAGCACCACTTGCTGAAGAGACTGTCTTCATTCCATTGGATATTCTTTCCTGCTTTGTCAAAGATTAGCTGGCCATACGTTTGTGGGTCCATTTCTGGGTTCTCTATTCTGTTCCATTGATCTGAGTGTCTGTTCTTGTGTCAGTACCATACTGTCTCGATGATTACAGCTTTGTAGTATAGCTTGAAGTCTGGGATTGTGATGCCTCCTGCTTTGGTTTTCTTTTTCAAGATTGCTTTGGCTATTTGGGGTCTTTTCTGGTTCCGTACAAATTTTAGGATTATTTGTTTTAGCTCTGTGAAGAATGCTGGTGTTACTTTGATAGCAATTGCATTGAATATGTAGATTGCTTTGGGTAGTATCAACATTTTAACAGTATTTGTTCTTCCTATCCAGGAGCATGGAATCTTTTTCCATCTTTTTGTGTCTTCTTCAATTTCTTTCATAAGCTTTCTATAGTTTTCAGTGTATAGATTTTCCACCTCTTTGGTTAGATTTATTCCTAGGTATTTTATGGCTTTTTGTGCAACTGTAAATGGGATCGATTCCTTGATTTCTCTCTCTGTCGCTTCATTGTTGTTGTATAGGAATGCAACCGATTTCTGTGCATTGATTTTATATCCTGCAACTTTGCTGAATTCATGAATCAGCTCTAGCAGTTTTTTGGTGGATTCTTTTGGGTTTTCCATATAGAGTATCATGTCATTTACAAAGAGTGAAAGTTTGACCTCCTCCTGACTGATATGGATGCTTTTTATTTCTTTGTGTTGTCTGATTGCAGAGGCTAACACTTCCAATACTATGTTGAATAACAGTGGCGAGAGTGGACATCCCTGTCTTGTACCTGACCTTAGGGGGAAAGCTGTCAGTTTTTCCCCATTGAAGATGATATTAGCGTTGGGTCATTCATATATGGTTTTTATGATCTTGAGATATGCTCCTTCTATCCCTACTTTCTTGAGGGATTTTATCAAGAAAGGATGCTGTATTTTGGCAAATGCTTTCTCTGCATCTATTGAGAGGATCATATGGTTCTTGTCCTTTCTTTTATTGATGTGATGAATGACATAAATTGTTTTGTGGATATTGAACCAGCCCTGCATCCCAGGTATAAATCCCACTTGGCCGTGGTGAATAATTTTTTAATGTATTGTTGGATCTGATTGGCTAATATCTTGTTGAGGATGAGACATCTTTTTGAGTTGCTTTTTCATTTGGATTTGTGTGCATATTCAGAGTTCTTGTGTGTCTGATAATGTGTTTTGACTTCATACTTGATTAATAGGTTGGCTGAATTTATAGTTTTAAGAATAATTTTTGAGGGGTCCCTGGGTGGCTCAGTTGGTTAATCACATGACTCTTGATTTCAGCTTATGTCATGATCTCATAGTTTATGAGTTTGAACCCCACATCAGGCTCTGTGCTGATGGTGTGGAGCCTGCTTGGGATTCCATGCCTCCCTCTGTCTTTGCCCATTTCCCCCCCCCCCCCCACTTTCTCTCTCTCTCTCTCTCAAAATAAGTAAATAAACGTTTAAAAAATAATAATTTTTGTCTCAGAACCCGAAACTATTGCTTCATTTATTTCTTGTTCCTTATGGGAATTTTTTTTTTTGGAAGCTTGTCTGCAATCTCAGGATTTTTTACTTTATGCATTCTAAAATTTCACTAAAGTCTACCTAGAAAATATAGGTTGGGTGCCTGGGTGGCTCAGTCGGTTAAGTGTCCGACTTCAGCTCAGGTCATGATCTCGTGGTCAGTGAGTTCGAGTCCCGCTTTGGGCTTTGTGCTGACAGCCTGTTTTGAATTTTGTGTCACCTTCTCTTTCTGCTCCTCCCCCGCTCATGCTCTGTCTCTGTCTCTCAAAAATGAATAAATATTAAAAAAAAAAAAAAAACAAAAATGTAGGTCTTTTTTTTTTTTCTGATTTATGTGGCTAGGTTTTCTGCATCTTTAACAAAGTAATTATTGTTTGAATAGATAACCCATTCATATAATTTGAACTTCACAGGTAAAAAGTGGTATTTAGTCCAGTTGGACTCTTCCTAACTGATCCCCTACTCTTTCACTCCCCTTTTCCAATCCTGCCGGTTTCTTAGGAATCTTTATTGAGCTTTCTCTTTTGTCTTTGGTTTAGGGCAACTTTTATTACCTGTTATTTATTTATTTTTCCTTCTTCCTCTGTTGCCTCTCTTGTTCTCTTCCTCAAATATACATATTAACAAATGTTGACCTTTTAGGCTCTGTCTTCCATATCTCTTAAATTCATTTGCAAAAGTTGCAACTCTTTTTTCTCTTTACATTCTGGAAGATTTCCTTTATTGAATCTTCTAGATTACCAATTTGGTCTTTATTGGGGGTTGCTATTCTTTTATTCAGTGTAAGCCTAACTGCCTAAGTTCAATAGGGCATTGGTTTAATAAAGTAAATAAATTCCCTATTAATATTTAGCTTGTTTCTAGTGTTTAAGTTATTTTTTGTGTGTGTACCATGTGCTGTTTTCAGTTTTTCCTTCTTAATATTTTTCTTATAATCTGAGTGCTAGACCAAGATAATGGAAATGTTTTTCTGTTTTCATATATAGAGAAATTATATTGGTTTTACTGTTACTTTAATAGTAAATTCTCAACATTCATCTGTTCACATATTCATCAACCTATCTCTATTCAAATTTTCATCCATCTATCCATCTGTCTATCTTCTGTCCACCTATTATCTCTTTTCATCTGTCTTCATTTTTCTGGCTATTTTCATTATTCCATTGTTTAGTATTTATCATTTGATTCCTTTCCGTGAGCCAAGTATTGTGCCATAGATGCGAGGATACAAGGATAACTGAGATGTCATCTCAGACTGCAAAAACTGAGACTGGAAGTATTCACAACAAATTGCTAATAGTGATTGTCTACAGGAAGGAAATTTGGGTTGACAGGAAGACTTTTTGAAAAAAGTATATACTCGTGTATTATTTGAAAAATCCTATACATATTATTTTAATATATTTATATTACTTATTAAAATGGTAAAACATTTAAACTGTAGAGTATATATAACTTATGGCGAAAAGGCAAATACCGTAAAATTTTTTTTTATTTTTAATTTTTTAAAAATTTATTTATTCTTTTTAAGTAGGCTTCATGCCCAAAGTGGGGTTTGAACTCATGACCCTGAGATCAAGAGTCACAAGTTCCACTGACCTGAGCCAGCCAGGTGCTCCCTATTTTTTGTTTTTTAATAAATACTTATTTCTTTTTAGAGTAAACTCTATACCCAAAGAGGGTTTGAACTCATGAACCCGAGATGAAGAGTTGCATTCTCTACTGACTGAGCCAGCTAGGCATAAAAATGGCAAATATCTTAAAAAAAAAAGCTTTTATTATCTTATAAAAATCAATGTGTTAACAAAAAATCCAATATGTGTTCATGCAAGAAAGGTTAGGAATTATAGAAACATAAAGAAGAAAACATAAATCACTCATAATAAGACCACTCAGAGATGAGCATTGATAATATTTTGGAATATTTATTTCCTGCTGTTTTTTTTTTTTCAGTTCTATTGAGAAATAATTTACACATATTACTGTAGAAGTTTATGGTGTATAGCATAGGGTGCCTGGCTGGCTCAGTTGGGAGAGCATGTGACTCTTGATCTTGGGGTTGTGAGTTTGAGTCCCACATTGGGTACAGAGATTACTTAAATAAACAAAACTTAAAAAAAAAATAAGGTATATAGCATAATGGTAAGGTGTATAGCATAATGGTTTGATTTATATGTATTGTGAAATGATTTACCACAACAGGTGTATTTAACTATATCATCTCATAAAGGTACAATAGAAATTTCTCCTTGTGATGAGAGCTTTTAGGAACTATTTTAACTTTCTTGTATATCATACACAAGAGTGTTAGCTATAGTCATGGTGTTGTCCCTGTGCTTATTTATTTTATAACTGGAAGTCTGTACCTTTTGACCACCTTCCTCCAATTCCTTCCACTTCTCTCCTGGTGTTTTCTACCAGTTAAGTATGTGTAATTATTTTTTATTAGAGGTAAAATAGACAAAACATAAAGTTCATACTTTTAAAGTTGTACAATTCAGTGAGTTTTAGTATATTCAGAGCATTGTGCAACCACTACCACCACTTAGTTCCTTGTTGAGAAATTTTAGTTCCAGAACATTTTCGTTACACCAAAAGGAAACCCATATCTGTTAAGCAGTCATTCTCCAATTTCCCCTCCCCTGGATCTTGGCAACCACTGTTTGCTTTTTGCTATGAATTTGCCTATGGTGGATATTTCATGTAAATGGAATCATATAGTCCATGGCTTTTTTGTGGCTGGCTGGCTTTCACTTAGCACAATGTTTTCAAGGTTCATCCATGTTGTGGTGTATATCAGTACTCTATGACTTTTTATGTCTGAATAATGTACCATTGTATGGATATACCACATTTTGTTTATATTCATCCACTCAGAAATTTGGGTTGTTTCCACTTTTTGGCTATTGTGAGTAGTGCTGCTGTGAACATTTGTTGACAAGTTTTTGTTTTAACGTGGTTTCAGTTCTCTTGGAGTGTAACTGCTTGGTCATATGGTAATTCTGTTTAACATTTTGAGGAGCCGCCAATGTTTTCCACAGTGACTGTGCCATTTTATATTCCCATCTACAGTATATAAGGGTTCTGTTTTCACCAAAACCTCACCAACACTTGCTATTTTCTGTTTTTTTTTTTTAATTTATTTTATTTTTTTATTATAGCCATTCTAGTGAGTGTAAAGTAGTTATCTCACTGTGGGTTTCTCTCCCTCCACTCCCAGTTTTATTGAGATATAACCGACATATAACATTGTATTAATTTAACATATATAGCATAATGCATAATGATTTGATATATGTATATATTGTGAAATGATTATCATAATAAGTTTAGTTATCATCCATTCATAGTTACACATTTTTTTATCTTGTAATGAGAACTTCTAAGATTTACTCTTAGCAGCTTTCAAATATACAATACAGTATTGTTAAGTATAGTCATCATGATGTACATTACATCCTTAGAACTTATTTATTTAAAATAAGTTTTTAAAGTTTTACTTATTTAAGTAACCTCTATACCCAGTGTGGGGCTTGAACTCACTACCCCAAGATCAAGAGTTGCGTGTTCTTCCGACTGAGCCAGCCAGGCACCCCTAGCTTATTCATCTTATAAATTTGAGTCTTTTGACTACTTTTAACCTTCTTTTCAGTGCTCTGCTTCTTCCCCCAATCATCAATTTGTTCTCTTCATTTTAGTTTTTTAAAATTCCACATACAGTATAACCTTGGTTTGTGAGCATAATTCGTTCTGGGAACACGCTTATAATCCAAAGCACTCGTTTATCAAAGCGAATCTCAAGAACCGTTGGCTCAGTTGTGATCATGTGACTTTTGGCATCACGTACTACTCATATTGCAAGACATTGCTTGTTTATCAAGTTAAAACTTACTAGAAATGTTTGTGCATCTTGCAGGACACTTGCAGAACAAGTTACTCACAACCCAAGGTTTTACAGTACAAGTGTGAGATTCTTTTTCTCTGCCTTATTTCATTTGACATAATACCCTCAAAGTCCATTTGTGTTGTCACAAATGGCAGGATTCTTTCTTTTTTTTATGGCTGAATAATATCCCATTGTACTCATATACCACATTTTCTTTATCCATTTATCTACCAGTGGAACTTAGGTTGTTTCCATGTCTTGGCCATTGTAAATAATGCTACGGTGAAGATGGGGGCGTAGATATCTTTTTGAGATGGCAATTCATTTCCTTTGGCTATATGCCAAGAAGTGGAATTGCTAGATTTTACTGTTCTACTTTTACCTTTTTGAGGAACCTCCAAACTGGAATTATTAGGTGTCTCTTTTGACCTAGAGGTGTCGTAAACAAATTATTAAGATACTAAGATCACTGGGTATAAGTTTGGAGTCCTCTTACTTAAGATATGAAGAATTTTTATCCGTATTAAATTTCTTTCAAAAACTTGATTTTTAAAAAAAAAATTTTTTTAACGTTTATTTATTTTTGAGACAGAGACAGAGCATGAATGGGGGAGGGTCAGAGAGAGGGAGACACAGAATCTGAAACAGGCTCCGGGCTCTGAGCTGTCAGCACAGAGCCCGACGCGGGGCTCGAACTCACGGACCGTGAGATTGTGACCTGAGCCGAAGTCGGCCGCTTAACCGACTGAGCCACCCAGGCGCCCCAAAAAACTTGATTTTTAATGGATGTCTATATTCTTTTATCATGTGGATATGTAATGCTTTAGTTAACCCTTTCTAATTAGTGAACATTTAACTTCTTTCCAGTATTTAAAAAAATTTTTTTTAAATGTTTTATTTATTTTTGAGAGAGAGATAGAGAGAGCTTGGGGGAGGGGCATAGAGAGAGGGAAACACAGAATCCGAAGCAGGCTCCAGGCTCTGAGCTGTCAGAACAGAACCTGACTCGGGGCTTGAACCCATGAACCATGAAATCATGACCTGAGGTGAAGTCAGATGCTTAACCAACTGAGCCACCCAGGTGCCCCTCCAGTATTTTGATAATACAAACAACACTGATAGATGTTTTTGTATGTATATTTTGGTCCATATATCTGATTGTTTCTTACAGTAGTCTTATAAAGAAATTTACTGTGTCAAAATGTATTGTTTTAAGGCTCTTAATATATATTTCCTAATTGCTTTTCACATATAGTTTTATTCACCACCATGGACAGTACATATGTGCCTCTCTCATCTCATCCTTAGTAGTTTTGAATGTTCTTTTTTCTTTTGTTAAATCATTTTTATTTTATTTTATAAATTTTATTTTATTTTTTTTCACCATGATTAGTGTACTCTTTAGTCTCTATCTCCTATTTTCCCTATCCTCCCACCCACCTCCCTTCTGGTAAGTGTCTTTGTAGTTAAGAGCCTGTTTCAGTAGGTGATGGGGATTAGGCAACACACTTGTCCTGTGATGAGCACTGGGTGATATATGGAATTATTGAATCACTATATTGTACGCTTAAAACTAATACAACACTGTATGTTAACTAATCAGAATTAAAATAAGAACCTAAAAAGGTCTGTTTCTTTGTCTCTCTTTTTTGTTTTTCTTTGCTTATTTGGTTTGTTTCTTAAGTTCCAAATATGAGTGAGATCATATGGTATTTGTCTTTCTCTTACTGACTTTAGCTTGATCCATGTTTTTGCAAATGGCAAGATTTTATTCTTTTTTATGGCTGAATAATATTCTGTTGTATCTGTGTACCTCATCTTTTCCATTTATCTATTTATGGACACTTGGGTTGCTTCCATTGTTTGGCTATTGTCAGTAATGCTGCAATAAACAAACCAGTGCATGTTATTATTATTATTTTTTTTTTGGGGGTAAATACCCAGTAGTGTGATCACTGGATTGTATGGTAGATCTATTTTTAATTTTTTGAGGAAGCTCATACTGTTTTCCACAGTAGCCCCACTAGTTTATGTTCCAGCAACACTGCAGGAAGGTTCCTTTTTCTCCTTGTCCTCACCAACACTTGTTACTTATGTTGTTGTTGTTGTTGTTGTTGTTGTTGTTGTTGTTTTAGCCATTCTGACAGGTGTGAGGTGTTACCTCATTGTAGTTTTTTATTTTATTTATTTAATTTTTTTGAGGAGGGGGAAGGGCAGGGAGAGAGAGGAGCAGAGATGATCTTAAGCAGACTCCATGCCCAGCACAGAGCCTGACTTGGGGCTCAGTCTCACAACTGTGAGGTCATTACCTGAGCTGAAATCAAGAGTCAGATGCTTAACCGACTGAGCCACCCAGGCACCCTTCTCATTGTAGCCTTGATATACATTTCCCTGATGATAAGTGATGTTGAGCATCTTTTCATGTGTCTATGGGCCATCTGTATGTCCTCTTTGTAGAAATGTCTGTTCATGTTTTGTGTCCATTTTTTAATCGGATTATTTTTTTAGGGGCGGGTATTGAGTTGTATCAGTTCTTTATATATTTTGGATACTAGCCCTTTATCAGATACGTTTTTTGCAAGTATCTTCTCTCATTCAGTAGGTTGTCTTTTAGTTTTGTTGATTTTTTTCCTTCACCATGTAGAACATTTTTATTTTGATATAGTCCCCACAGTTTATTTTTGCTTTTATTTCTCTTGCCTCAGGAGACACAGCTAGAAAAATGTTGCTGTGGCTTATGTCAGAGAGATTACTGTCTGTGCTCTTTTCTAGGATTTTAATGGTTTCAGGTCTTACATTTAGGTTTTTATTAATCCATTTTATTTTTGTGTATGGTGAAAGAAAGTGGCTCAGTTTCATTCTTTTCCATGTTGCTGTCAAGTTTCCCCAAAACCATTTGTTGAAGAGACTTTTTCCCATTCTCTATTTGTTTCTCCTTTGTTGAAGATTAGTTGACCGTATAATTGTGGTTTTATTTCTGGGTTTTCTGTTCTGTTCTACTGATCAGTGTGTCTGATTTTATGCCAATACCCTACTATTTTAATTGCTGCAGCTTTGTAACATAACTTGAATTCTGGAATTGTGACCCCTCTGGTTTCTTTTTTTTTTTTTTTTTTTCAAGATTGATTTGTCTCTTTGAGGTCTTTTGTCATTCCATACAAATTTTACAATTGTTTGTTCTGTGAAAAATGCTGTTGGTATTTTGATAGGGATTGCATTAAATGCAATTAATTATTTAATTAAATTGCATTAAATTAAATACGATTGTTTTCTTAATTTCGCTTTCTGCTGCTTCATTATTAGTGTATAGGAATGCAATAGATTTCTGTACATTGATTTTGTATTCTATGACTTTATTGAATTCACTTAACAGTTCTAGAAGTTTTTTGATGGAATCTTTAGGGTTTTCTCTATATAGTATTATGTCATCTGCAAATAGAGTTTTATTTCTTCCTTACCAATTTGGATAACTTATTTCTTTTGCTGTATGATGGCCGTGGCTAGGACTTCCAGTAGTATGCAGAATAAAAGCAGTGAAAATGGACATCCTTGTCTTGTTCCTGATCTTATGGGAAAAGCTCTTAGTTTTTCACCATTTGAATATGATTTTAGCTGTGGGTTTTTCTTATCTGTTCTTTATTATGTTGAGGTATATTCCCTCTGGACCTCCCTGCAGAAGGTTTTTATCATGAATGGATGTTGTGCTTTGTCAAATACTTTTTTCTGCATCTATTGAAATGATCATATGGTTTTTATCCTTTCTTTTATTAAAAACATTTTTTTAAGTTAATTTTGAGAGACAGAGAAAGTGAGCAGAGGAGGGGCTGAGAGAGAGGGAGAGAGAGAATCCCAAGCAGGCTCCAAGATGCCAGTGCAGAACCTGATGTGGGGCTCAATCTCATGAACTGTGAGATCCTGACCTGAGTCAAAATCAAGAGTTGGTCGCTTAGCTGACTGAGCCACCCAGGTATCCCTATCCTTTTTTTTTTTAATTGATGTGATATTGATTGTTTTGTGACTGTTGCACTACCCTTGCATCCTGGGAATCTCAGTTGTTTGTGTTGTGTGATTTTTAAAAATGTATTGTTGGATTCAGTTTGCTAGTATTTTATTGAGAATTTTTGCATCTATGTTCATGAGAGATATGGGCCTTTAGTTCACTTTTTTTGCGTGGTGTTTTTATCTGGTCTTGGTATCAAGGTGATACTGGAATCAAAGAATAAATTTGGGCATTTTCCTTCCTTTGATATTTTTTGGAATAGTTTGAGAAGAATAGATATTAACTCCTTTTTCAGTGTTTGGTAGAATTTGTCTTTGAAGCCATCTGGTCCTGGACTTTTGTGTTTTGGGAGTTTTTTGATTACTGATTCAATTTCATTGCTAGTACTTGGTCTGTTCAAGTTTTCTATTTCTTCCCTGCTTTAGTTTTGGTAGGTTCCATGTTTCTAGGAACTTTTCCATTTCTTCTGAGTTGTCCAGTTGGTTGGTATATAGGTTTTTATAATACTCTGTTATAATTGTTTGTATTTCTGTGGTATTGATTGTTATTTCTCCCTTTCATTAGTGATTTTATTTATGTGGATCCTCTCTTTTTTTTTATTTATTTGAAAAACCTCTCTTTTGGAGGTTTATCAATTTTGTTGATGTTTTCAAAGAACCAGCTCCTGGTTTCTGTTCTACTGTGTTTTTTTAGTTTCTATCTTTTTTTTTTTTTTTTAATAGGCTCCACACCCAACACGGAGCTTGAACTCACAACCCTGAGATCAAGAGTTGCATGCTGTGCTGACTAAGCCAGCCAACCACACCTAGTATCTATATCATTAATTTCTGGTTTCATGTTTATTATTTCCTTCCTTTTGCTAGATTTGGGTTTTGTTTGTTTTTATTTTTCTAGGTCCTTTAAGTGAAGGTTACCTTGTTTATTTGAGTTTTCATGCTTCTTGAAGTAGGTCTGTATTGCTGTGAACTTTCCTCTTGGAACCATTTTTGCTGTATCCCAAAGATTTTAGGCTGTTGTGTTTTCATTTTTATTTGTTTCCATGCACTTTTTGATTTCTTTGATTTCTTCGTTGACCCACTCATTGCTTAGTACCATGTTATTTAACCTCCATGTATTTGTAGTCTTTCCAGATTTTTTTTTTTCTGGTTGATTACTGGTTTCATTACATTGTGGTCAGGAAAGATGCATGGCATGACTTTGATTTTTCAAAGTTTGTTGAGACTTGTTTTGTGGCCTAATATGTGATCTATTCTGGAGAATGTTCCATGTGCGCTTGGAAAGAATGTGTATTCAGCTGTTTTAGGATGGAATGTTCTGAATATGTCTGTTAAATCCATCTGGTTCAGTGTATCATTCAAAGCCACTGTTTTCCTTGTTGATTTTCTGTTGGATGATCTGTTCATTGATGTAAGTGAGGTGTTAATGTCCCCTGCTGTTATTATATTACTATGGATTATTTCCTTTATGTTTGTTATTAACTGTTTTATGTATTTGGCTGCTTCCATGTTGGGTGCATAAATATTTATTATTATTAATATCCTCTTGTTGGATTGTCTCTATTATTACAGTGTCCTTCTTTGTCTCCTGTCACAGTCTTTTTAAAAAATTTTTAATTTAAATTAATTTTTTACTTTTAAAATTTTCTTAAATTTTTTAATGTTTTTATTTTGAGAGACAGTGAGAAGAGAGCATGAGTGGGGAAGGGGCAGAGAGAGACAGAGGCACAGAATCCAAAGCAGGTTCCAGGCTCTGAGCTGTCAGCACAGAGCCCGACGTGGGGCTCAAACTCACATACTGCAAGATCATGACCTGAGACAAAATCAGATGCCCAACTGAGCCACCCAGGTGCCCCTATTTTTAAAATATTCTTAATGTTTTATTTTTGAGTGAGGAAGCACACAAGCAGGGAAGGGCATAGAGAGGGAGACACAGAATCCGAAGCAGATTCCAGGCTCTGAGTTGTCAGCACAGAGCCCACCGCTGGGCTTGAACCCATGAACTGTGAGATCATGATCTGAGCTAAAGTCGGACACTTAACCGACTGAATTACCCAGACGTCCCAATGTTTGCTTAAATTTAAACCCATTCTTTACTCTTCTCCCCATTCCATTTTAGGTATGCGTTTTGCATCTTTTTTTTTTTTTTTTTTTTTTTTTTAAAGTAAACTGAATACCCACTGTGGGGCTTGAACTGACAATCCCAAGATCAAGAGCCACAAACTCTACTGACTGAACTAGCCAGGTGCCCCTCATGTCCTTTTATTTTATGAATCCCTTCACTGACTTTTACAGAAATATTTATTTTTACTGCTTTTGTTGTTTGTACTTTTCGTACTCTAACTTGTGGTCATTCCTTTCCACTTAAAGAGTCCCCTTTAATGTTTCTCGTAGGGCTGGTTTAGTGGTCATGAACTCCTTTAGTTTTTGTTTGTCTGGGAAACACTCTCTCTTCTTCTATTCTGAATGATAGCCTTGCTGGATAGAGTATTCTTGGCTGCAGATTTTTCCCTTTCAGCACTTTGAATAGATCATACCATTCCCTTCTGGCCTGCAAAGTTTCTGCTGGAAAATCTGCTGATAGCTTATGGCGTTCCCCTTTTATGTAACTGTCTTCTTTTCTCTTGTTGGTTTTAAATTTTTTTTCTGTTTCTATTTTTTTTGCCATTTTAATTACTATATGTCTTGGTGTGGACTTCCTTGGGTTGAATCTTTGGGTGATCTCTGTACCTCCTGCATCTGGGTATCTGTTTCCTTCCCCCAGTTAGGGAAGTTTTGAGCTATAATTTCTTCAAATAAATTTTCTGCCCCCTTTTCTGTCTTTTCTGAGATATCAGTCATGTGAATGTTATTACGCTTGATGGAATCACTGAGTTCCCTAAGACTGTTCTCAATATGCATAGTTTTTTTCTGTCCTTTGCTCACCTTGGTAACTTTCCATTACTCTGTCTTCCAGGTCATTAATTTGTTCCTCTGGTTCATCTAGCCTGCTAATTATTCAAGTGTATTTTTTTTTTAAGTTTATTTATTTATTTTGACAGAGAGAGAGAGAAACAGAGAGAGAGAAAGAGAGAGAGAGAAAGAGAACCAGTGGCGGAGGGGCCGAGAGAAGGGGACAGAGGATCCCAAGTGGGCTCCATGCTGACAGCAGACAGCCTGATGTGGGGCTTGAACTCATGAACTGTGAGATCATGACCTGAGCTGAGGTCTGACGCTTAAATGTCTGAGCCACCCAGGCACTTCTCCATCAAGTGTATTTTTAATTTATTGTCTTCATTTTTTTTTCTTTCTTAAATCTTTGTATAAGGGTCTCACTGATGTCCTCCACTCTTTTTCTGAAGTCCAGTGAGTATCTTTATGATCATCACTTTATTTATTTATTTATTTATTTATTTATTCATTTATTTTAATTTTTATTTTTTTAAATTTACATCCAAATTAGTTAATATATAGTGCAACAATGATTTCAGGAGTAGATTCCTTAATGCCCCTTACCCATTTAGCCCATCCCCCCTCCCACAACCCCTCCAGCAACCCTCAGTTTGTTCTCCATATTTACGAGTCTCTTCTGTTTTGTCCCCCTCCCTGTTTTTATATTATTTTTGTTTCCCTTCCCTTATGTTCACCCATTTTGTCTCTTAAAGTCCTCATATGAGTGAAGTCATAAGATTTTTGTCTTTCTCTGACTAATTTCACTTAGCATAATACCCTCCAGTTACATCCACATAGTTGCAAATGGCAAGATTTCATTCTTTTTGATTGCCGAGTAATACTCCATTGTATATATATACCACATCTTCTGTATCCATTCATCCATCGATGGACATTTGGGCTCTTTCCATACTTTGGCTATTGTTGATAGTGCTGCTATAAACATGGGAATGCATGTGTACCTTCGAAACAGCACACCTGTATCCTGTGGATAAATGCCTAGTAGTGCAATTGCTGGGTCGTAGGGTAGTTCTATTTTTAGTTTTTGAGGAACCTCCATCCTGTTTTCCAGAGTGGCTGCACCAGCTTGTATTCCCACCAACAATGCAAAAGAGATCCTCTTTCTCCGCATCCTCGCCAACATCTGTTGTTGCCTGAGTTGTTAATGTTAGCCATTCTGACAGGTGTGAATGGTATCTCATTGTGGTTTTGATTTGTATTTCCCCGATGATGAGTGATGTGGAGCATTTTTCATGTGTTGGTTGGCCATCTGGATGTCTTCCTTGGAGAAGTGTCTGTTCATGTCTTTTGCCCATTTCTTCACTGGATTATTTGTTTTTTGGGTGTTGAGTTTGAGAAGCTCTTTATAGATTTTGGATACTAACCCTTCATCTGATATGTCATTTGCAAATATCTTCTCCCATTCTGTTGGTTGCCTTTTAGTTTTGCTGATTGTTTCCTTCACTGTGCAGAAGCTTTTTATTTTGATGAGGTCCCAGTAGTTCATTTTTGCTTTTGTTTCCCTTGCCTCCGGAGACGTGTTGTGTAAGAAGTTGCTGTGGCCAAGATCAAAGAGGTTTTTGCCTGCTTTCTCCTCGAGGATTTTGATGGTTTCCTGTCTTACATTTAGGTTCTTTCATCCATTTTGAGTTTATTTTTGTGTATGGTGTAAGAAAGTGGTCCAGGTTCATTTTTCTGCATGTCACTGTTCAGTTTTCCCAGTACCACTTGCTGAAGAGACTGTCTTCATTCCATTGGATATTCTTTCCTGCTTTGTCAAAGATTAGCTGGCCATACGTTTGTGGGTCCATTTCTGGGTTCTCTATTCTGTTCCATTGATCTGAGTGTCTGTTCTTGTGTCAGTACCATACTGTCTCGATGATTACAGCTTTGTAGTATAGCTTGAAGTCTGGGATTGTGATGCCTCCTGCTTTGGTTTTCTTTTTCAAGATTGCTTTGGCTATTTGGGGTCTTTTCTGGTTCCGTACAAATTTTAGGATTATTTGTTTTAGCTCTGTGAAGAATGCTGGTGTTATTTTGATAGGTATATGATCATTACTTTATTTCATGGACGCGAGACACACAAAAAGCTTCCATGCTGTTCCACCATCTTGGCTCCTCCCCCCTGATCATTACTTTAAATTCTCTATCAGGCATATTGTATCTGTTTCACTTTGGTCTCTTGTTGTGGTTTGGTCCTGTTTTTTCATTTGGGAGATATTTCTCTGTCTCTTCATTTTGTCTAACTTTCTATTTCTGTGTGTGTGTGTGTGTGTGTGTGTGTGTGTGTGTGTGTTAGGAATGTCAACTACTTCTCTTGCTCTTAAGGATAATAGCCTTATGAAGAAGAGGTCCTGTCGTGTCCTGCAGTGCAGAGTGCCCTGTTCCCCAGGGCCTGGTGCTTCAGGGAGTGTCTTCTATGTGTGTTGCATGTGCTTTGCTGTTGAGTCTTGGCCTCTTTTTCCTTCAGTCCAGTTGTCTACACGGGCTCTCTTTACCTATTCTGGGCAGCGTTTGGTACCTAGCATGTGTTGGGGTGCATTTTAACAAGGTGTGTGGTAGTCTGCTTGTGAAAGGACACCTGTGCCACCAGAACTGACGTCTCACAATACGTGGGTATCAGGAGATGTGGCAGAGTGTGTGCTGGTTTCCTGGGGGAGGGGCCTCCAGGACCAGGCGTAAGGGGAGCATGGCTGGGAAGGGTGGATCTGCCAAAGTGCAAGGGGGGCAATGTTTAGTGTTAGCAAGTTAGGTAGTGAGTGCACTGCACTGGTTCCTGCAATTGGCTCTTGTTTATGTTGGGATGTGGGGGAGGGAAATGGCACCTGCCAGTTCCTATGTTTCTGGAGGGGACTCTCTGTGATCCCTGTCTCTCTAGTCATGTTCTGAGATGATCAAATCACTGTCCCTCATGTCTGCCCCTGACAGTTTTCAAGCTAATGGTTTTATACTGTATCTACATGTGCTGTTTATCTGCTGTCTCTTTATGGGTGGAGATTCTGTTTCCTAACATCCTCCAGGCTCTGCCAGAACCGAGCCTGCAGATTTAAAAATTCCAGGCTTTTGGGGCGCCTGGGTGGCGCAGTCGGTTGAGCGTCCGACTTCAGCCAGGTCACGATCTCGCGGTCCGTGAGTTCGAGCCCCGCGTCAGGCTCTGGGCTGATGGCTCGGAGCCTGGAGCCTGTTTCCGATTCTGTGTCTCCCTCTCTCTCTGCCCCTCCCCCGTTCATGCTCTGTCTCTCTCTGTCCCAAAAATAAATAAAAAACGAAAAAAAAAAAAATTCCAGGCTTTGAAGTTCTACTGGTTGTAAGAACTCACAAATTCGGCCCCTCTCACTTTCAAAGGCAAACATGGGGATTCATTCCCTTCATTTCTGTGAAAGTCTATTTTGCACCCTTCTCTGTGCCACTGGCTACCTCCCCACGAAGGATGGCCAAGGTCTGTTTCACTCCCAGACTGAGTCTTCGCCCTTCCTATGTTTTTCCATGTGGCCTCTTCCCTAGCTTTAGTCCGTGGAGTTTGTCCCGCTAGTCTTTCCATTGTTTTCTGGGTTATTTAAGCTGATGTCAGTGTTATCTAGTCATATCTGTGGGATGAGGGTTCTCCTACTCTATCATCTTCCCAGCCAACTCAAATACTTTTCATATTTTGAATGTTCTTAACCACAGTTTGATAGATGTGATGGTTTCTGTCTTAGCTTGATAGGAATTAGGGATATTTTTTCTATCCTTTGCCTGAAACTCAGTTACAGGTCTGGCCAGCTTTACAATTTACATCTCTCTTTAGTTCCTTGGGGATTATGGTTCATGGTTGACATACTTCTTCTACCTGTGTCACCAGTGTTTATCCAGTTTATAGTTGATAAATATTTCTGGCTATGAAGGAAAAGAATTTTTTTCCCTTGGAAAACGATGTATTTAAGTAATCTTAGCATCCACGTTTTTCCTACTTGCATGTCCAAGAAAATGACATGTGTTTTACATATAGAAATTGTCAAAATGTTAAACTACCTGAAAGAGGAGCAGATCTAGCTGTCCTTTAAATGCTGGAAAGAATGTGTTTCCGTGTCAAAGATGTGTTTCTTTGTCAGACTTCATATGACCGAAAAACCAATCAATAATGGCTTAAACAAGTAAAGCGTTTATTTTCCTCTTGTATCAAAAAGTCCAGAGTTGGAGAGTGCAGTGCGGGTGCAGCTAGCCAAGAATATTACCAAAGATCCACCTCCTTCCCCCTGTTTTGTGGTTTTTGTACACATGGTCAATGATTGTTGTACCTCCAGGTATTGATTCCAAGTTCTAGGTAGGAAGCAGGGGAAGAGGCAAAGGCTGAAAGACGGAAGGGGCTGTGCCAATCAAGTGGTAAGCAAGTGCCTTCTCCGGAATAGAGGAAAGCAAAAGAAAAGCAGATTGTGAATGGCTTCTGGGAGGCTAGTTAATAAAAACTTGTAACACATCGTGGGACAGAGTTCACTTTGAGGTGGTGAAGGAGAAAGAAACCTTTGAATTAATTTTAAGCTGTTAAAAAACAAAACTCAACCAAGTAAATTTTAAAGATCTTACTGACTCTAATCAACAACTCGTGAATTGGGCAGCATGCAATCTAGCAGGTGGAAAGGAGCTCTGAGAAGCTGTACAAAAGGACTTTTATAGGCAGAATGGAGAGGGAACAAGAAAGTTATAGCAGAAAAAAAAGTGGATTGGTTATGGCAAGGTTACTTTCCTTTAGGGGATGGCAGGGGTTTAACAGGCAGATTACCTCTAACTAGTGCTGATTAGAAGATTTTTCATTGGTTTAAGATTCCATTTCTGGGAGAACCTAAACCGTAATTAAATAAAACTAGTTGGGTGATATGAGGCATAGCATAAATGATTCTATTTTGGGCCTGTTAAATGGACTCTCAAGTCCAGAGGTTTAAAATTTAGATAGATAAAGATGGGCTCTTAACTAAAGCCATATGATATTATGGGAGTCCTTATCTTTGTATATAAATGGTAGGAAAATACAACTGAGAATTTGGTACTTAAAAGAGAACAGAATTTAGTTATATTACATTTTACATGTGACCTTTGCTCTAGGCCAACTAACTAAGCTTCTTTGTTTACTTTATCAAGGTTGCAGATTCAGTACTTTTGTCAGGAAGACATTTGAATAAACAAACTTTTGGGTCCAAATGATTTAAATAAACTTATTCCTTCTTAAAGAACTACTTGAATTTCTTTTCTCCATGAGGGATTTTTAGTTCGGATTCTCAACAAATATACATATAAATGACAAGCACAACTGTGGTATCAGGAAATCTTGGAACTGGAACCCTTCAAATCTGAGCTGGTACTCTCTAGCTATGAGATTTTTGTAATAGCTCTAAACCTTAATTTCCCTACCTGTTAAAATTTGTATGATGATAAATTACTGTCTCAGGCGGTTGCTGAGGAGTAATTAAATCATAATGTATAAAAGTCCCCAGCAAAGTATTCGTTTACTTATTCTCCAAATATATAAGGGATTTCCAGGATAAATTTCCCTGAAGATTAAATTAGCAAATAAAAAGGGGGGGGGTACTGATGAAAATTCACCTTAGTTTTGAGAATGAAGATTAACCTTGTTAGGTTCATTAGGAAGACAGAATTTTTTCCCCATTTATAATGAATTGTTACAAAAAACTTTATCATATTAGGAAAGAAAAGTGGGTTCCATGATGGGCTATTTTACTTTAAGCCTTCAAAATAAAGAAAACAGATGAAAGAGGAGAACCTTATTTTTTCTTAAATTAAAAACTTTTATGATAAATAGAACATGTTTAAGAAAAATTAGAAAGTAGGGATAAGCGCACACACATACAAAATGTAACTATGAGATGATAGATGTAACGAACTTTATTGTGGCAGTCATTTCCCAATACATACATAAATCGTCACATTATATACTTTAAACTTAAACAGTGTTATATGTCAATTATGTCTCAAAGCTGGAAAAAAATAAAGATAAGCAAAAAGAAGTAAAATAATTCATAGGTGAACACTATGAATGGTATGGTATACATTTTTCTATATGTTTTTCTGGACAACATATGTTTTTATTTTCTCAAGAATGTGATTGTATTCTACATGATTTTGGTAACCTTAATTTTCCATTTAAAAATATATAATGGAGGGGTGCCTGGGTGGCTCGGTCAGTTAAGTGCTGGACTTCAGCTCAGGTCATGATCTCATAGTTCATGAGTTCTAGCCCCACGTTGGGCTCTGTCCTGACAGGTGCTTGGGATCCTCTGTTCCCCCCTCTCTGCCCCTCTCCCGTTCGCTCTCTCCCTCTCAAATATAAATAAAACAAAATTGTACAATTCACATATACAACTCTTCTACCAATAATATCATTAATGAAATGCAGTTATTCTTGAGGGTATGGGTAAAAAAGTCTGCTTTCTCATCTTCCTTCCTCCGAAAACCCTTGTCTTTATTTTTGGTGATGCTATTCCACTGTATGGATGTACCACTATTTGTTTACTGTGTAACTCTGTTGATTGATGCTTATGTTGTTTGTAACTTTTTATTAGTACAGACAACGCTATGATCAACAGATACTTAGTTAAAACTTTGGTTTTCTGAGAGGGAATTTTCTAATGTGAAATATATAAAGTGGGGCGCCTGAGTGGTTCAGTCAGTTAAGTGTCCGACTTGGGCTCAGGTCACGATCTCATGGTTTGTGGGTTCAAGCCCTGTATTGGGCTGTGTGCTGACAGCTCAGAGCCTGGAGCCTGTTTCAGATTCTGTGTCTCCTCTCTTTCTGCACCTCTCCTGTTTGTTCTCTGTCTCTCTGTCTCTCTCTCTCTCAAAAATAAATAAACATAAAAAATCAAAAAAATACATAAAGTGAAAGGAAAGAATACATAAATCAAAATGTGTTTAACTGACTTTAAAATGGAGATCACCATTAGGAAACTTCAAAGTGGACTAGTGTTTCCTAGTATTACTCTATTGATCTGCATAAAGTAGGGGTTTTAAGAACTTATATGATTAAAAACTTAAAAGATTTCTTCCTGGATGTACTTATGGGTAGCAATAAAAACACAACATAAGCTTTTAGAACTTAATGGCATCTTTCTCTTTTTTTAAAAATTTATTATTTTAATGTATTTTTTTAAAGTTTGTTTTACTTTGAGAGAGCGAGAGCAGAGAGACTGAGTCGGGGAGGGACAGAGGTAGAGGGAGAAAGAGAATCTTAAGCAGACTCCATCCCTGGTGGGGAGACTGACAGTGGGGTTTGAGGTCACACCTGTGAGATAGTCACCTGAGCCCAAATCAAGAGTCAGAGGCTTAACTGACTGAGCCATCCAGGCACCCTGAGTATCCATAATCTTAAAAAAAATTTTTTTTTAATGTTTATTTTTGAGAGAGAGACACACACAGAGTGTGAGCAGAGGAGGGGCAGAGAGAGAGGAAGACACAGAATCCAAAGTAGGCTCTAGGCTCTGAGCTGTCAGCGCAGAGCCCAACATGGGACTCAAACTCACCAACTGTGAGATCATGACTGGAGCCGAAGTCGGATGCTTAACCGTCTGAGCCACCAGGTGCCCCGTCCATAATCTTTAATGAAGAGATTGATGACAGCAAATTAATAATCATCATTTGTCAGGGTGCACTTTTTTTTTTTTCCAATATATGAAATTTATTGTCAAATTGGTTTCCATACAACACCCAGTGCTCATCCCAAAAAGTGCCCTCCTCAATACCCATCACCCAGCCTCCCCTCCCTCCCACCCCCCATCAACCCTCAGTTTGTTCTCAGTTTTTAAGAGTCTCTTATGGTTTGGCTCTCTCCCACTCTAACCTCTTTTTTTTTTTTTTCCTTCCCCTCCCCCATGGGTTTCTGTTAAGTTTCTCAGGATCCACATAAGAGTGAAACCATATGGTATCTGTCTTTCTCTGTATGGCTTATTTCACTTAGCATCACACTCTCCAGTTCCATCCACGTTGCTACAAAAGGCCATATTTCATCCTTTCTCATTGCCACGTAGTATTCCATTGTGTATATAAACCACAATTTCTTTATCCATTCATCAGTTGATGGACATTTAGGCTCTTTCCATAATTTGGCTATTGTTGAGAGTGCTGCTATAAACATTGGGGTACAAGTGTTCTATGCATCAGTACTGCTGTATCCCTTGGGTAAATTCCTAGCAGTGCTATTGCTGGGTCATAGGGTAGGTCTATTTTTAATTTTCTGAGGAACCTCCACACTGCTTTCCAGAGCGGCTCAGGGTGCACTTTTCTATAATTTTTCTAAGATATTGATTGATAAGTACTGGATTTTTCATCGATGAAATATTTATTTAGATCCATCTTGGCAGATGCCCCCCTCCCCACAACAGTTCAGTGGTTTTAGTATATTCACAGTTGTGTAATCATTACCGCCAAGTTTAGAACATTTCATGATTCCCCCCTCACGCCCCCCCGCCAAAAAAAACCTGTACCCATTAGCAGTCACTCCCAATTTCCCCATTCTCCTAGCTCCTGGAAACACTGTTCTACTTTCTGTCTCTGGATTTGTCTCTTCTAGACATTTCATGTAAGTGAAATCATACCATATGTGGTTTGTGTCTGGCTTCTTGCACTTAGCATAATATTTTCAGAGTCCATCCATGTTGTAGAATGTATGACTATTGTTGAACAATGCAGGGGTTAGGTGCACCAACGCTCATGCAGTTGAAAATCCACTTAGAATTTTTACTTCTTTAAAACTTTACTAATCCCCTACTGTTGACCAGTAGCTGTACCGATAACATAAACAGTTGATCAGCACATATTTTGTATGTTCTATGTTTAATATGTAGTATTCTTATAATAAAGTAAACTAGAGAAAAGAAAAAGTTAAGAAAACCATAAAGTATACATTTTCAGTACTATTCATATACTTGAAAACATCTGCATATAAATGGAGCCATGTAGTTCAAACCTTTGTTGAAGGTCAACTGCACATCATTCTTTTAAATGGCTGAAGAGTACTCCATTGTATGCATATATCACATTTTGTTTATCCATTCATCAGTTGATGAACATTTGGGTTGTTTTCATTTTTTTGGCTACGCGAGTAATTCTCTATGAACATTTGTGTAGAAGTTTTTACTTATTTATATTTTAAATTGTCTTGGGCATAAAAAAGTGGAATTGCTGGGTTATGTTTGCCCTGTATTTAGCATTTTGAAGAACTACCACACTGTTTTCCAAAGCAGCTGCACCATTTTGCATTCTCATGCGCAATGTGAGAGTTGCAATTTCTGTACATCCAAACATTTGGTATTGTCTGTCTTTTTGATTTTAACCATCTTAGTGGGCGTAAACTGGAATTCCGTTGTGGTTTTGATTTGTATTTTCCTAATAACTAGTGATATTGAATATCTTCCCCTGTGCTTTTTTGACCATTTGCGTATATTCTTTGGAGAAGTGTTTATTTAAGCCCTTTGCCCATTTTTTCATTGGGTTTTCTTTTTATTGTTTTTGTTGTTGGGTTGTAAGAGTTCTTTATATATTCTGGATACTAGGCTCTTAACTGATTTATGATTTGCAAATATTTTCTCTCATTTTGTGGATTGCTTTTTCACTTTCTTGATGGTGTCCTTTGAAGCACAAAAGTTTTAAATTAAAAAAAAAATTATTTATTTATTTATTTATTTATTAATTTACATCCCAGTTGGTTAGCTATATAGTGCAATAATGATTTCAGCAGTAGAATCAAGTGATTCATTCCCTCCATATAACACCCTAACAAGTGTCCTTCTTAATGCCCCTTGCCCATTTAGCACATTGTAAATGTGTATAAAAAGTTTTTTTCTACCTTGGGAGGAACTGGAAGGGATTAGGGTCTGAAAATAGAAATCTGTAAAATGGGGATGATATCTTTTCCTTATGAGTTGTGAGGAATAAAGGAGATGATACTTTTATATTATAAGTAATACATGTGTTAATCCTGCTACTAATTTTTTAACATGAAATTTTGATGATCATTGATCTTTTAGTGTCTTTTATTTTTAGAGTATCGTGAAGTCTTTAAGAACAAATTGTTCTGAATTTCTTTTTATTTTCTTCTGGATTTCTTAATTAAAAACACACCACATATTATAAAAGGAAATGGTTATGCATGTTATATATATGGAACTGATGATTATTGAGCTGTAAAAGGCAAATATTTTAAATTGAATATGGTTTTTAAAATAATTATAAGGGGTGCCTGGGTGGCTCAATTGGTTAAACATCCGCTTCTTGGTTTTGACTCAGGTCATGATCTCATGGTTGCGAGATCAAGCCTCACTTCAGGCTCAGCATGGAGCACTGAGCCAACTTGGGTTTCTCTCTCTCCTTCTCTCTCTGCCCCTCCCCCATTTGTGTGTGCACGCTCTCTCTCTAAATAAACTTAAAAATTGCTTAAAAAATAATTATAGAAGTCATATAATCTGCAAAAGTAATTAGATAGTAAAGAAAGCTATGAGAAAGAAAGTAAGAAACACTCAAAATCCCACCAAGTGATAATTACTTAATATTTTGGTGCATTTCCTTCTTTCTGTCTTTTCATTTGTGGTACGTACACAAACACACATATTAACCTTTACAAAAACAACTTAAAAAAATAAGATTATCTTACATATGTAATGGTAATCTTTTTTTAATCTTCTTTTTTTTAGTGTTTATTTTGAGAGAGAGAGAGTGAGCAGGGGAGGGGCAGAGAGAGACAGAGACACAGAATCCGAAGCAGGCTCTAGGTTCTGTGCTTGTAGCACAGAGCCTGACACAGGGCTCGAACTCATGAGCTATGAAATCATGACCTGAGCCAAAGTCAGACCCTCAACCTACTGAGCCACCTAGGTGCCCAGTTTCAATCTTTTTTTAAAAAGAGTTTTTAGGTAATCTCTACACCCAACGTGGGGCTTGAACTCACAACCCCAAGATCAAAAGTCACATGCTCTACTGACTGAGCCAGCCAGGTGCCCCTAATCTTATTTCTTAAAATCTAAACACTAAATGATGTTATCTTTCTGTGTTAGCAAATATAGATCCATATAATCATTTTGCTTTATGGTATTCCATTGTCTGGCAATATTTTAATATGATTAATCCCCTATTGATGAATATGTTGTTTTCTCGTTATTTTTACTGAATAAGTAATGCTTAGTATGTTTGCCCACTTGTGTCTCATTATTCCTTTATAATAAATTCTTAGAAGCAGAATTGTTCGATCACAGGGTTTGCCCGTTTAGCAATGTATTGCCAAATACTTTCTCCACGTAGGATGAACCAACTTACACTACCAAAAGGGCTCAGTGCTCTCTCTTTCTCTTTGTCCTTGCCCACGTGGCTTTTGCTTGCTTACCTAAATTCATAGGCAGATGATATTTTGCCTTTATCTATATTATTATTGTTTTATTACTAGGGAAGTTAAATGCCTTCATTGTGTATTGGCTGTTTGTATTCATCTTTTGGGTATTTTGCATTCATTTCCTTTGTGCTTTTTTCAATAAGCAGTGTGTATGGCAATTAAGATTGGGCTTTGAAGTTGTATTATCTGGATTCATAATCGCAGCTATACCACTTCTTAGCTGTTTGACTTGGGCAGGTTAACTGTGTCTTAGTTTCCTCATCTGTAAAGTGGGGATAATGGTAGTACTTACCTTGTAGGGTTGTCGCAAGGATCGCATGACTGGTGAAGTGCTTGCAACAGGGTCTGGCAGATAACAAGCATGCTATTACTATTAGTCTTTTCATGCTCGTGTATTTCTATAGGATAAATTCCTACTAGGATAGCTCTGTGTGGAAATAGATATCACTGAATTGCTGTTTTAAAGAGTTGTTCCTTTTGTACTATAACCTGCATAATAACTCTTCAGTGTCATATCAGGATTATGATTGCATGCAAGCCATCTCAATGATCTGTTTCTGTATTCATCTGTATTTTTTCTTTCTTTATTTTTTAAAAGACTTTTTGTTTTATATAGAGAGTGCATGAATGCCTGTACACATCCGGGGGGGGGCGGTGGGGCAAAGGAAGAGGGAGAGAGAGAATCCCAAGCAGGTTCCATGCTCAGTGTGGAGCCTGTCATGGGGCTTGATCCCATGACCCTGGGATCATGACCTGAGCCAAAGTGTAGAGCGGACACTCAACCAACTGAGCCTCCCAGGTGCCCCTATAATCATCTGTATTCTTGAGAAATCAAAAGATTCGTGTATAAAATTGTACGTATTTTAAACATACGGGAAAGTTTAAAGACTTAGTCCTATGATCATCTGTATATTCACTGTCTAGAAATTTGCAAATTTTTTTTTTCTGTGAAAGGCTAGATATTTTCTGTATTTTTGTAAAGGGACAGTAAATATTTTAGGTTCTAGAGGCCAGTTTCTGTCACAACTACTCAATTCTGTAGTTGTAGTGAGTAAGCAGCCATGTAACAGGTGAATGAATGGACATGGCAGTGTTGAACAGAACTTTATTTACAAAAACAGGCACAGCTGGATTTGGCCTGGCTGTAGTTTGCCTTCCCCGGATCCATATTAAACAGTTAACAGATTGCTATATTTGCTTTCTCTGTAAATGTGTTTATGTATGCATATATATTTTTGTGAACCACTTGAAAGTTAAGTTGCAATCATCATGGTGCTATATACTTTAACATTTTAGTATGCATCTCATAAAAATAAACACATTTTTCTGCATAACCATAATATCATCATTAGAGCTAAGAACATTATAATTTTGTAATTTGTAATAGAACCAAGCCTATAATGTAGCAAATAAAGTATGAAAATCCTTAGATTTGCTTCTCAACCATTGTAACCCAGTGATCTGTCTTTATCCCTGTTCTTTTCTTATCTTTTTCTTTAGGTAGATATTTGTATTGTGTCACACTGTTTGCTGCTTTCATTTGACCCAATTACACAATCAAATGAAGGAAATGTTTTGATTTCTTTCATGTGTTTGGTTTGTATTTTTCAAAATCTGGGTTTTGTTTCTATATTTTATATGATTTGAAAGAGACAATTTTGTAATTTATAATCAAAAAAAGAGATCTTACATAGTGTCTAATTTCCATTTGATTGTTGGTACTTGTTATGTAGTGGAAGGAACTGAAGGAAGGTAAAGCCAATCATGTGCTTTTAAAAAGTGGCCGACTTTTGAATTTTCATGCTAAAAGAAGGAGGGCAAGTAATATGGGTATTCCCACTGTTTTCAAGCTTAACTTTAATGTGTTTTTACTTGATAAGGAAATTTATAACACTTCTGGTAAAACCCTCTACTCTGTGAAAAGTTATGCTGCACATTTGTCCAGCGTCCTTGCTTTATTTTTCTCCACTCCACTGGCATCTTCTTCCCAGATTCAGCACTTTGTGTTGTCTTCCTCTTATATTATCTCTTAGGCTACAGATGCTAAGCATCATCTTATTTTATCCTTTTAGAAACATCAGCTTTCTTGATTACAAGGAAAGAATTTGGTGTGTTGGTATAGCTGTGGGACTGTAGGCTACAGTTAGGAATAGCATGCACAAAATGAGGTAAAAATGAGAGTATCTTCTTCTAGATTACTGTCTTGATAATAACTACCAGTAGGAGGCAGGTTGATTATTAGGAACAGACTCAAGATTATTGTCACATCTCTGTATTCTACACAGAATAAGCAAAATGTATAAAGTTCTAAAAAAAGAAGCACAACAGCAAGTAATTCAGGATGGCTTGTGTAGGTACTTGGGATGGAGGTTGGAAGTATGTTTGAGAAAGGCAGAACATGATCATTGTGTGCCTGACTTCAGAATTTGGCCATTAGCCTGATGGAGAAGTGGAGCAATGGATTCCAAATGGAAGAGATTCTAATATTTCCCCAAATGGAAATAGTAGATTTTTCTCTGATTGTAAAAGGAACAACATACTGTTGTAAAATGCAGATTAATTGTACAAAAAGTAGGCACTCATTCACGAGAGTGAATTCTCCACTGCTAGCAGTTAGGTGTGTAGCCTCATGGTGGGGAATTGCATGATGAGTTTTGCAGTGGTGTGGATGGTGGAGAAGACAAGAGGGTGAGAGTAGAAGTAGGAGGCTGTTAGGTCCAAGTGAGAAATGATGAAGACCTATTTCTTAGTAGCAGCTGTGGGAGTAGGAAATGGGCAAGGCTAGGGTAACAGTTCAAGCGCTGTTTAGGAGATAGATGGGATTCAATGACCAGTTGGATGAATGGGCTGGAGGATCCCCCAGAGAAGTGGCTGGAATGGTGGTTAAGTGGATTTCTCAGAACTTGGGATCAAATTGTGGGGTCACTTGAAGTGGCACAAAAAGGGAAAATAGCAGTTTTGCCAATGGCATAATTCGACTGGGAAGTGTGTCCGTAGTTCTTACTTTCATCCTGTGTTTCCAGGCTTTTTTTTTTTTTTTTAGAAGGGGAGCTACAAGTAAGAATTCAATTCTATTTTGACAAGATAAGAGCTATTATATCATACATTTTTCTCTTACTAATTGTTTCTCTCTTAAATTAGTTCAGGGTAGCAGTTTCCTTTGAGAAGTTGCTTCTGTTTTGGTGTGTAACTGTAGCATGACTTTTTTCTTTTTTTTTTAATGTTTGTTTATTTTGAGAGTGGATGGGGTATGAGCAGAGAGAGGGAGAGAGAGAATCCCAAGCAGTTTCCGCAGCAGGGCTTGAACTCACAAACCCTGAGATTGTGACCGGAGCTGAAATCAAGAGTCAAATGTTTAACCAACTGAGCCACCCAGGCACCCCACTGTAGCATAACTTTCACATTTTACAAAGTCCTCGTTCGCATCTTTCACTTTTTATTCTGAGGAACTGAGATTGGAGTGGGGTGAGGGAGGTGCTTGGGCAAGTTATTTGCAGACATTTTTTTGACTCTGAATTAAGGGCTGTTTGGGTCTCTGAGTAGGATCTTGCTTTCACCAGATTCTGCTGTGTTTCTCATCATTGGAAAGAAGGCTGTAGAATTCATGGTATGACACTTTGGCTCCGTGTTATTGTCACAGTAATGCAATGTTAGCATGGACTCTGAGTTCTGGGACACAGTGAAGGATCCACAGTATCCAGGTAACTAAAAGATGATTGGTTGGTTGATGGCTGGGGCTTTTGGAACCGAGGCATTCATTTCCTGGTGAAAAAGACTTAGGTCACCGATGCCAACCTCTTTTGCTTTTTCAGATAGGATTAACCCCGAACTTTCATACAGATAAGAATTTCTGCATTTTAAATGGTCCCATAGAAGGAAATTTCACTCCTTTTTTCTTTTGGTTTTCCATCTATGCATTGAGCAGTCCTCATTGTTGGGACATTTTTTAATCTAGCTGAAATGCTGCCATTTCAGGACACTTCTTGTTCGGTTTTATGTTATGTCCTTTCATGAACCTCTTATGAAATGTTGCCTGGAATATACATGGAGTATCACAGTAATACACTACTTTTGGGGTTTGAGAAGATGTGGATAGAGGTTTGAGAAGACATGGGTGAGGGTTATTGAATTATAACACAGTGTTAAGTTAATGTTTTTCCCTGGAGTTATTTTCTTGCTTTATCTCTATTATAATTATTACTACCATTTTTAGTAACCTTTTAATGGATGTAGTTACTCACCTGAGGTATTATTCTAAATAGTATGTGTGAGAATAGGCAGGCTTTCCTTAGGGTCACGGGTTGAAATTGTATAACAGATACCTAGGATTTAGGAGAGACCTTGCCCCCTGCAATGTTTTCTTGTCTTTATACTGGAAGGAATTAAGATAGTAATGAGAAAGATATATTTTGAAATTTTGCTGTTGGTTTTTGTTTATACTCTAAAGCTTATTTCAGAAACTTGAATTTTGGTTCTATCAGTTGTATTCTTTATTTATTTACTTATTTATTATTATTATTATTTTTAATTAAGTAGACTCCACACCCAGTGTGGGGCTTGAATTCAGAACCCCAAGATCAAGAGTTGCATACCCTACTGGCTGAGCCAGCCAGGCACCTCCAGTTGTGCTCTTTAAAGTCAGTTTTTTTCTCATCATTTAAAAAGTGGCTTCCTTGCACCCAACCAAAAAGTGATAAACAGTGATGAAGCATATGCAAGCTTAGTTAACTGGTGAGTTATTTACTGATAACTTTCTCTTGGCTCCTGTATTTTATGTTTATAGCTAAGATTTTATGAGCTAGCATGTAATGGACAACATTTGTTAGAAGCAGGCATTTCTGAGTTCAGATCCTAGCTGTTTAACTTCACAAATCACGTACTTCGTGAAGCCTTTAAAATGAGGTGGAGAACTATCTCACAGAAGTTTTACGAGGCTTAGTTGAAATTATGTATATAAAGAACCTGGTACAGTGATATATAGGGGGCACTAAAAGACACTGGCTCCTTCTGTTTTACATAAAAACAAACTTGAGCTCATAAAAAGTGGGAAACCAAAATCTCTTAAAAGTTTCATTTTTTCCCTTAAAAATAAAAAAAAAAAATCTAAATGCCATCTCCTTTAGGCTTTCTCATCTTGTGGAGATGGGGATAGATGCACTCACAATACCCTGGGGCTTTTTCTCTTTCAAAGAGCTCATTATTCTGTATTTTAATTGCTTAGTATAATGCTTGGCACAGAAATGGTCCTATTTGTCGGAGGGATGTCTTGCAAAGAGAGAAAATGTTCTCTATTGCTTTCTCCTCTTGAACACCTCAAAAGTTGTACTGAAAAAAAAAAGATTTATTTATCCTCTCAGGATAGTTGGTTTGTTTTGGAAGAGAAATGATACATTATAGTTAAGGAAATTAAGTACAGTATTACCAACTGGCTTAAAATCCTGATGTCTTCTGATATATTCCTTATTATCAGAGTTTTTATGACTTGAAATGAAGGCAATAGTGTGCTTTTAAATGTTTGAGAATATGAAGTTTTTGAAGGGCTCAAGAATGACTATTTCTCTGAACTTGATTCATTCACCTGACATTTATTGAGTACTTCTGTATAGTCTAGACCCTGTGTGAAGGGCTATCAAAAGCCAAAGAATTTCTGATGGTTTCTGTCCTCAGGGAATTTTACTTTAGTGACAAGGCAGACAAGAAAACCAACCTTACATTATAATTGAGAAATATTGTAGTACCTGCCTAGAAAAGGTAAACATAGGAAGACTGTCTATTCACATTTGGTACACGAATGTGTTGTCTGTACCTGTGTTGGTGGTGGCTGCAGCAGGCGAATATTTTGGAGGAGCTGGGATTTGAAGGAGGGGAGGAGGAAGGTTCGGGAGAAAGCCATTGCAAGCACCTGTTCAAAGGCAGGGTGGTGTGAGAAGCCTACAGGTTGTTCTTTGTCTAATGAAGCTGGGATCATCAAGGACTGAGTTCCTTCTGTTTGCTTCACGGTCCGTTGGCATAATAGAAATTACCTTGCAGTCCAAAATGATGGCCAGAGTGCCACCCATCGTGTCCCAGTACCAGACACACTCCCAGCCAAGTCTGTTCCCTTCAAGTAACTTTTCTGGAAGGTCACAACCCATGACTTCCACTTACAGCTCGTTGGCCAGTCCTAGCAGCTGGGAAGGCTGGAAAGGGTACACTATTACTTGGGGGCATGGTGCCCAGGATAAAACCAGAGTCTGTTACTGAGCAGTAAAGGGAGAATAGGTATATAGACCGCCAGCAGTGTCTGCCACAGAGAGGATTGAGAGTGGAGGTGGGGAGACCAGTTTAGTACAGCTGCTAAGTAGTAGTAGCTTAGTCTCTTACAGAAGAGATTTGGTTGATAGTCTTGAAATGCAAGAAATGTAACTGTTTGGTAACTAAGTAGAGAAGCTATTCTGAGGGGAAACCTAGAGGGTCGAAGCCATGGTTTTGATACCATGCTAGTTCAAGTTCTGGGAGTAAAAATCGTGCTTGAATGATTTTAATCCTTGAGTTACAAATCTTTCCACGCTTTTAGAAAAATTAAAGATTTTGGTACTAACGAGGAACATTGATAAGAATGGCATCGGTAGGAATTACATTCCAAAAAACTATCCAGCGTGGCTTTTTCAACTGGGTAACATACATTCAAAGGGGATTTGCAATTAGTTTTTCTTGAAGATGAAATCATGAGTGGTTTTATTTTTCTGCTCTATACTGTAGGTTTTATACACTTGGCACATGGTGACTTTTTTTTTAAATGGGGTAAAATGCACACAAAATTTACCATTTTAATCATTCTTAACTGTACAGTGGCATTAAGTACATTCATAGTTTTGTGTGCTGTCACCACCATCCATCCACAGAACTCTTTTCATCTTGCAAAACGGAAACCCTGTATCTTTAAAGAATAACTCCACATTTCTCCCTTTCCCCCAGGCTCTGGCAACTTCCATCCTACTTTGTCTTTATGCATTTGCCCACTACCTCAATAGAAGTAGAATCACACAGTGTTTGTCCTTTTGTGACTTACTTACTGCGTCTAGCATAATATCCTTAAGGTTAATCTATGTTGTAGTATGTGTCGGAAAGCATACACCACATTTAGACATTTTAAAACATTATTTTATTTTTTTAATGTTTATTTATTTTTGAGAGCAAGAGTGTGAGTGGGGGAGGGGCATAGGGAGAGGGAAAAAGAGACTCTCAAGCAGGTTCCATGCCCCCTGTGGAGCCCCCGAGGGGCTTGATCTCAGAACTAGGAGATCACGACTGGGGTGGTAATCAAGAGTCAGGTGCTCAACTGACTGAGCCACCCAGGTGCCCCGAGTTTATACCACATTAAAAAAGAAAGTTTGAAGATCTAATTGGCTTTATTAAATGATTCATGAATCAGGTAGCATCTCATCCAGCAAGTAGAGAGGTGCTCTGAGGAGTTGAACAAAATGGAAGGTTTTTATAGGAAAGA
This sequence comes from Panthera uncia, assembly GCF_023721935.1. NCBI lineage: Eukaryota > Metazoa > Chordata > Mammalia > Carnivora > Felidae > Panthera > Panthera uncia. The sequence continues at coordinate 69,000,508 of NW_026057580.1, read as the reverse complement.
GGGTGGGGCAAGAGAGTTCTAAGCAAAAGAGAAGAAAGGACTGTTTCAGGCAAGATCATGTGTCCTTAAAGGAATGGGCTGGAGGTCTTATTATGCAGATCACCATATCTTCTTTTGAGGGATGGAGAAGGCCCGTGGCACACCTCAGTGGTGATGATCAGAAAATTTTTGACTGACTAGTTAAGACTTACATTTCTAGGGAAGTTGAAACTACATTTAGATCTGGTGTTAAGCCCTGGTTTACTGACTTGGGGCCTTAAATTAAGTGATGCCTCTTAGGACTTTTGATTTTCTTTTTAACAGTTACCTCCTTGGGATTAGACTCTCAGTTTAACTGAGAGATGTGCTCAAAATTTAAGGCATTGGCACTACTCTCAGCTATTGCTCTGGAAAGTTCCCACAGTTGTTGTTGCTGTTTCTTTATGTGGTATCCATAGGTCATGTTTTTGGCCTAATCTCTGTGATATTCACAAGCAACAGCTTCAGGTTTGCGGTTTTTAAGTCAGTCATCCTTCTTGTTGTTGTTGTTGTTGTTGTTGTTTCTCCTGACATCCCCGTCTTAGGGAGATCATTTGCTTGGTGGTTAGTGGCTGCCAACAGGCGCTTAGAGTTTTTTTGAGAATGCAATTTGCCAGTGAGATTATTACGATTACTATAAATGGATAATTTCTAATGTTTGGAGTGCATTTTGGAGCCATGGTCCCCAAGACCCAAACAAATTAAATCATATGGATCAAAGAAAGACCTGCTGAATGAGTCACCTTTTTTTGGCCACGTGGCCTGCCCAGTGATCTTACGTAGTTAAGTTTCAGCTTCCCCAGAAATGTTAATCCAGCTATAATTAACTAGTGGTATTGGCTATAGCGTAAACACCTCCTTGCTCAGCTAAAAGATAATCAAGAGCTATCCTATTATCAAGAAAAACTCTGGCTAGAAAGTCTAAGGACCTCTTTTGGGCTGCTATTGCTTTTGCAGATTTTGCAATAATTTTAAGAATTAAGGAGAAGTTCTTGATCATAGCCTCATTACATTTATCCCTAACCAGGGAAATAGGGACCTGTCAAAGAAGTGAATCCTGAATCGTGAATATCTCCTGCTAGTTCCTTTTTAAGTCAGCAATGTTAAGTATAGGGGAGCCTGCCAGTGAGATGTCTTATTTTGCTTAATAAAAGTTAGAGGCATAGATTTTCTCCTAGCCTGATATAAATGGTTGTTCTAGTTTCCAGAAGTTACCTCCTTAGTTATGGCCTGGGAGGTAAAGATGAGTATGTTATCTTTCCAAGCCAATGCCAGAGGAAAGGAAAGGAAGAGAAGAAAGAGTTTCGTGTTTAAAGTATGAAATCTTGATCCATGGTCCTGGGCAGTAACAGTCTACCTTGATGTCAGCTACTTCTCTTCCTCATCAAATTGATTTGGCGGGTCTCCCCTGTCTGTGCAGCACTGGATGTCGGGTGGAGCCTTTTGTGAGATGTGTATTCAAGGCTCAATGCCTTTTAATTTTGCAGCAGTGTCCGTGGTCAGGAGCACTTGGTAAGGTCCCTTGCAACGAGGTTTGAGGGCTGGTGTCCTTTGATGATGTTTCTGGAATATCCAATCACCAGGCCTAGAATGTGACCAATGGGATCCTTTGAATTGGGATCTGGGATGGCTTCTTTAACCTGTTAATGATAGGCTTGAGCGTAAGACATTAGAGACTTATAGTAGCTGGTCATACTAGGCTGAAATAACAAGGGATCAGCAGAAGGTGATAGACATTGGTCTCTTGGTGATTTTCTCATGTGGAATGAGTTTGTTTTCCAAAGGGGAAACTGGGAACAGTCAGCAAGATCAAAAGCAATAGCTTAGCCAGGAAAGTCCAGGAGTTTCGTCAAGTTTAGAAGTTTTAAGTTTGAGGATCCCATTAGTTCTTTCAACCTTGACCAATGACTGAGGGTGATAAGGGCAATGAAAATTCAGAGAAGTTTGCAAGTCTTTCATTAAGGCTTGTATGATGTGCCCAGTGAAGTGGGTGCCTCCATCACTGGAGATTACAGGAGGTATGCCTCAACTATACCACAGTTTGTTTATCCATTTACCCATCAATGGAGACTTGGTTGAGTTCCAGTTTTAGGCTATTATGAATAATGCTGCTATGAATATGGGCATATAAATATCTCTTTGAGAGTCCCTGCTTTGAATCCCTTTGGCTATATACCCAGAAGTAGAATTGCTGGATACTATGGTAATTTTATTGTTAAATTTTTGAGGAACTGCCATACTGTTTTCTTTGCAATTACCCCATTTTGCATTCTCACCAACAACACACAGGGATTCCAATTTCTCCATATCCTCACCAACACTATTTTCCACCTTAAAAAAAAAAAAATTGTTAGTAGCCATCTTAATGGGCGTGTGATAGTATCTCATTGTGTTGAATTTTTTTTAAAGCTTATAAAATATTTAAGAGTGAGTTATATAATCACATGGCGGCAGTTTTATTTAATTAATTAATTAACTTTAAGTAGGCTCTTTGCCCAACATGGGGCTCGAACTCACGACCCTGAGATCAAGTCGCATATTCTACTAATTGAGCCAGCCAGGTGCCCCATATGGCAGCGATTTAAAAAAATGGAACAAAATCACCAGTGCTACTCTAACACCAATATTATTTTAATGTTATTTGGAGATGTATGACCATATATATATTACTCATGATTGGAGTCATAAACATTTCCCTTTTTTTTTTTTTAACACATTTTGTACAACAATCATTTGAATTTTAAGTTCCCAGGAAAATGTTACAAATGCTGAAGAATCTATATAGCATGATTGAACTTACGAACATTTATAATTGTTTGGTTTCTTACATATAGAGAAGTGCCTGGTTTATATGATTTTAGTTCCATAGTCTGGATGATACAGTGACTAAGTAGTCGTTTGAATTGCACATCTGCTACTTCTGGCTGTGTGTGTTTAAGCAAGTTTCTTAAGGTCTTGTGTCTCAGTTTCTTTATTTGTAAAGTGAGGATAATACCTCAGAGTTGTGAAGACTGAATGACTTAATACCTGTGGAGCTCTTGGAATTGTTCCTGGCACATCATGCATCTCATAGTAGACTTTGCTGCCCTTATTGTTTTATGGGGGGAGGATTTTATCAGCTTGGTTTTTAGAAATATATGCAAGTAAGTAACTTAGTGTCTTAGATCCTTAGCTTAGAATGTCACAAGCAGTGTTTTAGCGGAGGGTGCAGTCTATAAGATTGTTTTGGGAATTAAGAGAAGATAAATCTGAAGCAGATGATGTTGGGCAAATAGCTAAATTAGTAATATGGTACAACCGTCTCCTGGGGACTGTGATTTTTCAGGCTGCCATTTAGCCCTGACAACTACTCTAGGCTCTTTTGGTCAGCTTAGTCTTTTTGCTTTGGGCTTCCTTCCCCATCTGGTTCCCCAGATTCCTTGGTTTGGTGCTCTGTATTCCCTCTAACAACTTAAAAAAAAATTCTTATTTATTTTTGAGAGAGAAAGAGAGAATGAGAATAAGAATGAGTGGGGGAGGGGCAGAGACAGAGGGAGACAGAGGATTCCAAGTGGGCTCTTGAGCTGACAGCAGACAGCCCAATGCGGGGCTTGAACTCATGAACCATGAGATCATGGCCTGAACTGAAGTCAGATGCTTAACCGACTGAACCACCTAGGTGCCCCTATAACAGCTTTCATTAAGTTGGTAATTTAAGTCAGATGCACTGATTTAAATTTTTACAAAATATAGCATTCTGTGATTTTTAATATCTTATTTCATTTGATATTCAGTATAAATCTGTGAGATGGTGAAGGAGTCCTCATTGAACAACTCTGGTTGTGCTAAGAGATTAAGTGACCTGCTTGATGTCTCAAAGTAATTGAATGGTTTATCTGGAACTTGAACTGAAGCCATCTGACTTTAGGGCAAATGTTTTATAATATTGTTTCTTCCTTGACATAACATGTTTTAAGGCAACACTTTGTTTCTTCTTCCCTAATTATTTGATGACATTTTTAAGGATTTCTAAATATTACATAAAGATAACATGCCCCCCTCTTTTAAATTAAACAGAAATTTTTTTAATGTTTATTTTTGAGAGACAGAGAGACAGAGTGTGAGCCAGGGAGGGGCAGAGAGAGGGAGACACAGAATCCGAAACAGTTCCAGGCTCTGAGCTGTCAGCACAGAGTCCAGTGCGGGGCTTGAACCCACAAACTGTGAGATCACGACTTGAGCCGAATTTGGACGCTTAACCTGACTGAGCCACCAGGCACCCCCCCTCTTTTAAATTTAATAGCTAGTAAAATTATCTAATTCCTGCCCATCTACATCAGCTGCATTTTGTAAGTCTTTTATCCTACAAAAGAAAATAATGAGTGAAATCTGAGTTCTAAAGATTTTACCTGATTATATCCTTAATTTTTTTTTACAAGGGTGTTCTCTGAAAAGGTTTTCATGTTTCATACTTATATTTATTTTATAATATTGGAAAAGGTAGATTTCTCCCTTACTGCCTAGCATATGTAGTACCTTGCTCATTTCAACATTACTGTCCAACTTAAATTAAATCTTGGCATTAGAATATCTTTACGGTTCTACTTTTCCCTTTTTCCTCTGCCTTGTCCTCTTCCAGATCTGTTTCTAATTGTTTTTCTTCTGTAGCCCCAACAATCTCGGGTCCTAGAAAGAATGTACCTTGAGCTGTAGGGTCTATCACATTTCATGATGTGAAGAATATTTTTCTGCTTAACTGCTCTTATATTCTTAATGTATGTATTGGCTCTTCACTTAATTTCATTATTTATTAATTTATTAATATTTATTATTTATAAGTAACCTCTACATCTAGCATGGGGCTTGAACTCATGACCCTGAGATCAAGAGTTGCATGCTCTACCAATTGAACCAGCCAGGTCCCCCCCTCTCTCACGTAATTTTAAAAATTAGTTACTTTTGGCATATATGAATTCCTACCTTGTTGCTCCTCTTAGTATCTCCAGTAGTACAAGTCACTTCTTTTGGTGAGAATATAAATTAAATAAGGCTCAACTTTTCTTTTTTTTTTCGTGTAATTAGCTGCATAACATATAATGAACTCTGAATATTATCAGTATACTGTTGATTTGCTCATTGTCAAATCTGAGATCTGATTTCCTTGGCAGATATGTAGACTTGTGATAGGCATTTGGCATTTTATGTTTTGGGCAGTGTAACTTTAAATCTACATAAACTTCTCTGCCTTTTGCCTCTGCTGTGTTCATAGATTCCAGGAGGGCTTCGTGTATGGACCTCAAGCGTTGGAGGTAGCAGACTTTTCAGCAGAAGGTAAAGCAGAGTGTTGCCTTCTGGTGTCACTGTGTGTGTGTGCTGGGGTGGGTATGTGACAGGTGAGAACTCGTCACAAATGTCGCCACAAAATAATTTATAATGATGCATTAAATAATTCACAAAATTAAAGACCGGGTTCTATAATTTTATTTAGTATTATTAAAATCCGTACAAAATATAAACCTTTAGATAGAACTAAAGACTGAATTTCACTCTCTGCTGTTAACTAAAGAGTAGGAGTGATTAAGAAAAGAGAGCATCATAATGTATGGTTTCTACTGCCTCGCTTTCTCAGACCTAGCTTCGTGATGATTTCTTCCTGGGAAGTTGTCCAAGGCATTATTCATATGTTGTATTCTTCCCTGCTGCTCCTTTTACTGAAAGATTGCTTCACAATAGAGGCAGCCTAGTCCATGACTCATGACTAGAGGATAGACATTCTTGCTGTAGGTCCCATGTGCCAAAAATGTTAGTTTCCAATATGTTAATTACTTCTCTCTTCAGAATGTGTTAATATGCTCTTCTCTCAAGTTAGTTCTTGTCTCAGGAGAGAAACAAACACATCCCACATATTTGTAAAATATGTTTTTATAGAGACCTTCTTAATGAGTTACTTTTAAAGAAAATAATGTGACACACCTTTCCGGGGTAATGCTCCTTTGACACTTTTTTTTTTTTTTTTTTTTAACAACAATAGAAACGTTTTACCTTTTATGTGCCAGTTAGTATAGATAGTACTTTCTGTGAATTTGTAAAACCACTTACGAACTTTCTTCGATGATGCTTGAATAGAGGCTTTTTGTTGTCGTTTGTTTTGCTTTTAAAGATCTATAGCAGCTGACAAAATGTTGTAGTCTAAGACATAATGTTCATAATGTGGCTAGTTTTTAGATAGATTCTGAATGGGATTAGAGGAATGGCTTTCTTATTTCTTCTGGAAATTTCATCTGTAGTGGCTATACCTTATATTTTAAATGCAGGTTGTACACCTTATGTGAAGTTAGGGTAGTACATATTTGGTAAATTTCTACTCTGTGCCCAACACAGGATCATTCCATTTTATAATCAACCGAATGTAACTATTTCTTTCTCTTTCCTCCTATTCAGAGAAGCTTTTATTAACTAGGAGATAGTTAATGGGGAGATAAATGAGTTTCAGACTTTATTGTAGTTAGCTGCAATTTTACCTCTTAGGCCATTTCTCCTTTCTTTTACTTTTCAGTGGCCAGTTGGAGGATATTTTCTATTTACTGACAATATTAGAAGTAATTTCTTGAAGGCCTTTTCATGCTTCATTTTCAGGCTAGTTGGCTATATTCACTACTGTTGAATTATGCAGCCTTATATTTGCTTAACTAACCTGAGAGTGTGGTATATTTTGTTACCAGTTGAGAATCTCAATATATTACCCTAAGCACTAGCATAAAAGATATAAGATATAAAGTTAAAGATAAAAGAATGTTTATAAAGATAAAAGTTCTGCTTCTATCAAGGCAGAGAAAGACTCTCCTCCCCATGTCCTTATCCCCCAATTTCTATGAGATGCGATGTGATGAAATAGATGGTTCTAAAATATTTTTTCAAAAATAATTGTCTTTATTTTTTAGAGCAGTTTTAAGTTTATAGAAAAATTGAGTGGAAAGTACAGAGAGTTTTCATATACCCCCTTACTCCCCCACCTTAACCGTCTTGCATTAGTGTGGTACATTTGCTATAATTGATGGGACAGTATTGTTAGATTATTATTAATTAAAGCCCACAGTTTACCTTAAGGTTCACTCTTTGGGTTGTATAATCTGTGGGTTTGACAATGTATAATCATATGTATCCACTAATATGATATCAAACAGAGTAATTTTGTTGCCCTGAACATATCCTGGGCTCCACTTATTTATCCCTGGCTTCTTTCCTTTGGGTCCCTGGCAACCACTGATCTTTTCCTGTCTCTATAGTTCTACCTTTTTCAGAATGGCATAGTTGTAATCATACAGCATGTAGCCTGAGATTAGCTTCCTTCATTTAAGCTTCCTCCATGCCCTTCTATGGCTTGATAGCTCATTTCTTTTTAGTGCTGAATAACATTTCATTGTCTGGATGGACCACAATTTATTTATCCATTCACCTACTGAAGGATATCTTGATTGCTTCCAGGTTTTGGCAATTATGAGGAAAGCTACTATAAACATTCATTCATGTGCCAGTTTTTGTGTGGACATAGTTTCTAGTTCATTTGGGTAAATACCAAGGAGTGTAATTGCTGGATCATATGATAAGAGAATGTTTGGTTTTATAAGAAACTGCCAAACTCTTCCAAAGTGGCTGTATCATTTTGCATTTCCACCAACAATTAAGTGGCTCTCCTATTGCTTCACGTCCTTGTTAGCATTTGATTTTCTGGGTTTTGGCCATTCCAATAGGTATATCCTTTGTCCCATTGTCAGAGATCATTTGACTATATTTAAGTGGGTCTATCTTGTTTTGTGTTTTAATTTGCAGCCCTGTAATGACATATGATGTTGACCATCTTTTCATATGCTTATTTGTCATTTGCATATCTTCTTCGGTGAGATGTCTGTGTAGGTCTTCTGCCCGTTAAAAAAAATTTTGTTTAATGTTTATTCATTTCTGAGAGACAAAGACACAGTGTGAGTTGGGGAGGGACAGAGAGAGGGAGACACAGAATCCGAAGCAGGCTCCAGACTCTGAGCTGTCAGCATGGAGCCCGATGTGGGACTCAGACTCACGGACTGCGATATCGTGACCTGAGCCCAGTCAGACACTTAACTGACTGAGCCACCCAGGTGCCTTAAAATGGGGTCATTTCACCTCAGTAAATGGGGTCCCTTATTGAGTTTTAACAATATCAAATTGTATATTTTGAATACCAGTCTTTTAATTGATATATATTTTGCGAATATTTTCGCCCAGTCTGTGACTTGTCTTTTTAGTCTCTTGAAAGTATCTTTTGCAGAGAAATTTTTAATTTTAGTCAAAAGTCATCTCCAAACTCAAGATCATCTGGATCTTCTCCTACATTGTCTTATAGGAGTTTTACTGTTTTATATTTTACATTTAGATCTGTGTTCCATTTTGAACTAATTTTTGCGAAGGGTGTAAGGTCTGTGTCTAGATTAATTTTTTTTTTATGTGGATGTCCCATTTGTTTAGGCACCATTTGTTGAAATACTGTTTTTTCTCTCATGTTGTCCTTTGTCCCTTTGTCAGACAGAGATCATTTGACTGTATTTGTGTTGGTCTATTTCTGGGCTCTCCATTCCATCCTATCAATCTATTTCCTATTCTTTTGCCAATGCTACCCTGTCTTTTTTTTTTTTTTTTTAAACGTTTATTCAGTTTTGAGAGAGAGAGAGACAGTGCGAGCAGGGAAGGGGTAGAGAGAGAGGGAGACACAGAATCTGAAGCAGGCTCCAGGCTCTGAGCTGTCAGCACAGAGCCCAATGCAGGGCTCAAACTCACAAACCATGAGATCATGACCTGAGCCAAAGTCTGACGCTTAACCAACTGAGCCACCCGGGTGTCCCAATGCTACCCTGTCTTGATTACTGTAGCTTTATAGTAAGTCTTGAAGTTGGATAATGTCAGTCTTTTGCCTTTTTCTTCTTCAAAATTGTGTTGGATATTCTGAGTCTTTTGTTTTTCCATGTCAACTTGAGACATTTTGTCAATGTCCACAAAATAATTGGCTGGGATTTTGATTGGGATTGTGTTGAATCTATAGATTAAGTTGGGAAGAACAGATATCTTGTCAATTGGGGTATTCATAGTCATATACATGGAATCTCTCTCCCTTTATTTAGATCTTTCTTGATTTCTTTCCTCAGTTTTTCTTATATAGATCTTGTACATCCTTTGTTAGATTTATACAAAAGTATTTCATTTTGGGGGGAGCTAATGTAAATGTTATTATGTTTTAAATTTAATTTTAACTCCAACTTTTCATTGTTGATATACAAGAAAGTAATTGACTTTTGTATACTAACCTTGTATCCTGAAACCTTGCTATAATAATTTATTTGTCCCAGGAGGTTTTTTTTCTTTTTTCTTTTTCTTTTTTTTTTTTTGTTGATTCTTTGGTATTTTCTCCAAAGATAATGATATCATCTGTAAACAGAGAGTTTTGTTTCTTCCTCCTTAATTGGTATACTTTTTATTTCCTTATTTTACTGTATTAGCTAGGACTTCGAGTATGATATTGAATAGGAGTGCCTTTTTCTGATCTTAGGGAAGCCATCTAGTTTCTTTCCATGGAGTATAACAATCTTAATAGATTATCCTAATCAATAGTATAAGAGATGTAATGTACTGCTCATATTAGGTCATAGGAGGACTCTTTCTCTTCCTCCCACTCTCTTCCTCTCATTGAATCTTCTGTAAGAAAGATAGGATTAAATCGATGGTTTTAAAAATATTTTAAATCGTGGGATTCAGGCAGTTTTTTATATTTTATGTTATATCGTAACTGCACACATTTCTTAGTTCCTCCACTCTTTTGTGAACTTCTGTAGGACGAATATTTTACCTCAATATATTATTATAATCCTTGTAGGGTCCAATATGCACTGCCATAGGCAAAACTATTTGTTGAATGAAAAACTTAATTTGAGACTCTTACTGTAAACCTCCATTTTATTAGAAAAGGTAGATAACCATTAACGTCAGCCCTCTTATCAATTAATCCATAAATTACTTGATTGTTAGTTGCTAGGTATTGTGATGGCTGTGAAGGCACACATGATGACACCTCCACTCAGAAAACTATTATCCATATAGGAAATGTTAATTTCAAATGTTATGTTTCATTTTTGCTGTTATTTGCCAAAAACTCATATTCCTGTATCCCTTCCTAAGCATTCTAATTGAAATGTTTACTCACAGGCTTCTTCTTTCATATTATCTTAAAGAAAGTTTGCAATTTTTTAAATGTTTACTTATTTTAGAGAGAGAGAGAGAGAGCGAGAGTGAGCAGACAAGCATGAACAGGGGAGGGGCAGAGAGAGACAGAGATACAGAATCCGAAGCAGGTTCCAGGCTCTGAGCTGTCAGCACAGAGCCTGACGCGGGGCTCGAACTCACGGGCTGTGAGATCATGACCTGAGCTGAAGTCGGATGCTCAATGGACTGAGCCACCCAGGCGCCCCTGAAATATACATTTTAAAAGGGTGAATTTCCATGGTGCCTGAATTCTTGTTTTGCTTTACTATGCTATATGTTTTTTTTTTAATTTTTTTAATGTTTATTTATTATTGAGAGAGAGAGACAGAGCATGAGCAGGGGAGGGACAGAAAGAGGGGGGAGACACAGAATCCAAAGCAGGCTCCAGGCTCTGAGCTGTCAGTACAGAGCCCGACGCAGGGCTCGAACTCACAAACTGGGAGATCATGACCTGAGCCAAAGTCGGATGCTTAACCAACTGAACCACCCAGGTGCCCCATACTGCACTATATGTTTTTTTAATTGATGTACAATTAACATACAATGTTATATTAGTTTCAGGTGGACAACATAGTGATTCAACAATTCCATACATTATTCAGTGCTCTTCATGATAAGTGTTGTCACCATCTGTCACCGTACAATGTTATTAAAATATTGACTGTATTCCCTATGCTGTACTTTTTAAAAAAAATTTTTTTTTTAACATTTATTTATTTTTGAGACAGAGAGAGACAGAGCATGAACGGGGGAGGGTCAGAGAGAGAGGGAGACACAGAATCTGAAACAGGCTCCAGGCTCTGAGCAGTCAGCACAGAGCCCAACGCGGGGCTTGAACCCACGGACAGTGAGATCGTGACCTGAGCCGAAGTCGGACGCTTAACCGACTGAGCCACCCAGGCGCCCTCCCCTATGCTGTACTTTTAATCTCCCTGACTTATTTATTTTATAACTGAAAGTTCCTACCTCCTAATTCCATTTGCCTATTTCACCCATCTCCCCACCCACCTTCCCTCTGGCAACCACCAGTTTGTTCTCTGTATTTAAGTTTATTTTAAGGGTTATTTCTTCATTTGTTTTGGTTTTTAGATTGCTCATATATGTAAAATCTTAAAAAAAAAGAACTGACATTTATTGAGCCTCTAGCTGGACACATGCTAAGCATTTTATATATGTGATCTCAATTATTTTCAAAATAGCTGTGTACTGTTGTTACTATTATTCTCAATTCATAAATGCAAAAACTGGTAACCTGAGGGTGTAAGTAACTTATTAGCTGTGTGACTTAGTATATATAATAGGTGTATAATTCCATATCCCATGCTAAGTCACACATTGTGGAAAAGTACCATATGAAGTGGCATGTGATGAATGTCATGTGTATAGTACAGAGATGTGCTTGGTGAATGCAGAGAAGAGATAAAGTGTTCACAAAACTTCTGGAAAGCTTGACCTTGTCTTAATGGATAGGATTAATAAGGGGAAAGACAGATCAGGGGGATTCATAACCATGGGAAAGACAGAGGGCCACAAACAGGAAGTATTTTGTGATTTGACAGTATAATATAAAAATGTAAGAAAAATTTCTGCTATAGTAGAAAAATGCAATAGAACTAATTTTGTCTTTTACTTATTAAAAAAATTTTTTTTTAAATGTTTATTTAGTTTTGAGAGACAGAGCGTGAGCAGGAAAGGGGCAGAGAGAGAGAGGGAGACACAGCATCTGAAGCAGGCTCCAGGCTCTGAACTGTCAGCACAGAGCCTGACGCGGGGCTTGAACTCAAGAACTGTGAAATCATGACCTGAGCCAAAGTCGGGTGTTTAACCAACTGGGCCACTCAGGCGCCCCATGTCTTTTATTTTAAATGAGAACCCCTCTCCTCCATTTTCCTCTTAAAATCATTTCAACTGGATTTGCTTATTAGGTTTTGAGTATGAGAGTGGATCACAGAACCACTGCATGGGAACATGTCCTCAGTCCCGAAGCTTATCTTTGCTGGGTTAGGGCAGTCAGTGTAGCAAATGCAGAGAGAGCAAAAGCCTGGGGGTGGGGGGGGGGGGGGGGGGGGGGGGGGGGGCGGGGAATGGAAGATCAAAGGAATCTTTTAAAAAGGATTTTCCTAAAATCAAGTAAAATCAAGTATTTATCCCTTTGCCTTATCTCATTTGGTTAAGTATCCCACAAATAGCCATTAATATGCTAAATGCTGTGGATTTGCAAAGGCCTATAGGAGGTATCATTCATTGTTTTCAGTGAACTTAGTGTTTACTTGGAAAGAGAAGCGTAAAGTAAATAATTAGAAACCACTTAGCAGTGTTAAGCACCAAATCACGTAGTTTACATTGTTAATACTGTAGGATCCTTTTTCTTCAATGATGTTCTTCAGAGTTCTGTCCTCTGCTATTCTCATGCTTTCATTTTCTAAATGCTTTCACCTCTCCATCTCCTGTCCACATCTCCCTTCTAAGATACTGGTTCATCCAAATGCCTTTTGGGCATCTCCATTTAGACAATACCACAGTCCTTTCAACTTCAATTTACCTGAAACACGGAATCACAAACACACAGATTGCTTAAAACCTTCTTTTCTTGGATTAAGTCCAGTTTCCTTAATGTGGTTCACCTGCTCTGTTTGCTCTGGCCCTGCCTCTTTTCTCCTTCAGCTTTAACTTGCTTTCACCTGTTTTCAACCAGCCTTGCTGAACTTCCAATGCATCTTACTCTTCTGCATCTGACACATGCTATTCCCTTTTTCCAGAAGGGAAACAAGAAATGAAGCTATCATGATTAAAAGCACAGACTCTGGACACAGACTTCCTAGATCCAGGTGAATCCTGAATCTGCCACTTACCTAGCTGTGTGATCTGGAGTGAGTTACTTAACCTCCCTGTTTTCAGTGTCCTCCTCTGTACAGTGAGATGGTGATAGTATCTGCTTCACAGCATATTGTGAGGATTAGAAGAGTTAATACAGTTGAGACTCTTAAAGTGGTGCCTGCCTCGTACTAAGTACTATATAAATGTAGCTATTATTACAACTCTTATTATAAATGTGCTGTGCTATTGGATTATATTAATTTCTATGTTTTAAAGGTGATGTAATGATAACAGAAAAAATATTGTTTCCCTCCAAGTTGATTTGGCTGGCTCTTATTATTGGTATTTATCTTTTTTCTTGGATGAGCAGCAGCTTTATATTTCTAACTTCTTGTTTTTTAGCTTTTTAGTGACTAAAATTTGATCTTAGGTTGACATTCTTATGAAATGGATCATTTGACAACATTAGGTTTACCTGATTTTTTATACAAACCAATTAGTTTTTGTTCATGGAAACTTTTAAAAGAAAATTAATTCTTTTTTAAAAAAATATTTATTTATTTCTGAGAGGGACAGAGGGTAAGCAGCAGAGGTACAGAGAGAGAGAGAGAAGGAGACACAGAATCCAAAGCAGGCTCCAGGCTCTGAGCTGTCAGCACAGAGCCCAACATGGGGCTTGAATCTACAGACCGCGAGATCATGACCTGAGCCGAAGTTGGACGCTCAACTGACTGAGCCACCCAGATACCCCTAATTCTTTTTTTACTAAAAAAAAAAAAAAAAATTAAAAAAAAAATTTAAATTTTAGAGCAAGAACAAGGGTAGAGGAGAGGGGCAAGGGGAAGAATCTTAAGCAGGCTCTATACTCAGTGCAGAGCCCAATGCGGGGCTTGATCCTAAGACCCTGGGATCATGACCTGAGCCAAAATCAAGAGTCAGACTCTCAACTGACTGAACCACCTAGGTGCTCCAGAAAATTAAATCTTAATAGCTAAGAGCTGACTTTTTACTTTATGATTTATGTGCCTTGCTGGTTAAAGTTTCAAGTAAAGTCCTTTAAAGGATTTCTCTTTTTTCTTTCAAATGTTGTTCAGAGATTGTGGATTATAATGGTTTGAATGGTTTGGGTTCTAGCAGGGATACTTACTATATTATTAAATAGACTGTCTGAAAGGGAAAACTCTATTTCTCTTTCTATTCACAATTCTGCTTAAATCCGACACTTTCCAGAACACTTCTGACACTAGATGTGTGGGTTTTTTCCCTCATCCTGACAAATTCTCCAACGCCAGCTGGATATCCTACAATTTAACTCAATTTTGACACTAACTGCTTGAAGTTGGTGCAGACTCCACAGACTAAGGGCTCAGTCTCACAAGATTGCCCCCAACCTCAGACCCCAGTAGAAGATGATGGGTTCTCAAGTCACCCACAACTTCTGTCCAACTCAGCTACAAATTGAGAATTCCAAGGACCCTCTCCTCAGGTTCAGTCATTTGCTAGAATGGCTCACAGAACTCAGGAAAACAGTTTCATTACTAGATTACTACTTTATTACAAAGAATATATTAAAGAATACAAACGAACAGCCACACGAAGAATAAATAGAGCTAGGTCTATGTCTGGAAGGTCTGGAGTACAGGAACTTTTGTATCCATGGAGTTTTGAGGTATGCCACCCTCCTGGCAAGCAGATGTATCCCCGTTGACCAATCTAGAACTGTGTACTGCAGAGATTTTTTATGGAGGCTTCATTATGTAGGCATGATGGAATAAGTTGTTGACCATTGGTTTTCCACTTCCAACCAACTTTTTGGGGATGTGGGTACTGTTGAGGGGTGGAGTGAAAGTTCTCATCACCTGGTTTTCCCCCTATCAACCAGTCCCTATCCAGTGGTTATCCAGGGACTTTCTAAGCATCACCTCTTTAACGCAGTGTAGTTGAAAGGGACTTGTTATGAATAACAAAAGCGGTTCTTTCACTTTTATCCTTCTGGAGCTATTCCAGGAACACAAACCAAATATTATAATAAAAGATGACTCTATGCTCTAAACACTTAGGAAATTGCAAGGCTTTTAGGAGCTATGAGCCAGGAATCCTGGAGGAAGACCAAAATATATATTTCTTATTATATCACAATATCACATTTTCTATTATCACAGTAGTTAAGGTCAGCCAGGAAAACATGCAAAACTGAAATTTTCTCAAAAGAAGATTCCTCAGTGGTATAGGTTTGGCAGAAACTTAAGTAGTATGGTGAAAAACATGTATTTCAATTTGAAGTGTTGATTTTCACATCTTAAAAGAGGACTTTGGCTGCCTCCGGTTGGACTTCAAACTTTCCAGTTGGGTTCTTTCCAGTTTGTCTGTGGCTCAAGCGGAAGACCCTGAGGGCAAAGCATCCTGTGATGGGAACTGAAACTACCCACTAGAGCAATGAGGGCAGCCCTGAGCCAGCAAACCCCCACCCGTGATTGACTCCAGCAGTGATTGATTTGACCTTCACTGCCTACCTGCACGTACCCGCCCATCTTTGCCCCACATTTTCCCTATATAAACCTGGAAGTATTTTCAGCACTTTGGAGACAGTCTTCGGGATGCTAGTCCGCTGTCTTCTGGGCATTGGCCTCCTGGAATAGAATTCTTTTCTTGTTCCTCACCACTTATTTCTCTTTCTCTGGTGAAAGAGAGATCTGCATGTGGCCGATCCTGCTCTGTTTGGGACCCCTGGGGCCAGGTGCTCTTGTACCCCTGTGCCCCGGTTACAATCTTGACTCTTAATTTGTCTTTTGAGTATTTATTTTTCATTGAGACTTATGATTTGGGATGATCTTGTGAAGACAGAAATAGGAAAATGTGCCTAAAAGGAGCAAGTTGTTGTTCTCGTATCTCACCTGACAGTGCTAGATTTGAGAATGAGAAAGTAATTTCTATTTTTCTCCTTTCCTTCTAGAAGGAGATAGTTTGCTTTCTGGTTATTTTTTTAGATATGATGACTTTTCCATTAAAACTACTGGTGTTTGTAGGGTGCCTGGCTGGCTTAGTTGGTAGAGCATGAGGTTCTTGATATTGGGGTTGTAAGTTCAAGCCCCACGCTGGGTGTAGAGTTCACTTAAAAAAAAATTTAAATGGAGCCTGGGTGGCTCAGTTGGTTAAGCATCCAACTCTTGATTTCGGCTTAGGTCAGGATCCCAGGTTTCATGAGATTGAGCCCCACATCAGGCTCTGTGCTGACAGCCCGGAGCCTGCTTGGGATTCTCTCTCTCTCCCTTTGTCTGTCCCTCCCCTACTCATTCTCTCTCCCTCTTTCCCTCCTTCCCTCTCTCTCTTTCCCCTGCTCTCTCCAAATAAACTTTTAAAGAAATAAAATTTTCCAGATTTTCTATTATGCTGAAAATATTTTTTAAGTTGATTGAGACTAATAAAAACATTTATTTCAGTGCAACAAATGTTTAGTTTCTACTATTTGCAAGGCACTTTGTTAGCTCCTAAAAAATAAAGAGAAATGAGTAAGATAGTCTCCTTCCTCATTTGGAGATGGGGAAAAAAGACATGAGTCAATTCCAAGTAATTCTAATAACAAAGTAGAGTACAGTACAGTCCTTGAGAGAGTTTGAGTGCAAAGTGCATAATCTACTGGTCCATGGTCTTGTGAAACACCAGCAGCTGCCAAATACTACCAGCTTTCCTCCATTCCCTCCTCTTTGTCATTGCTTCTACATCGGATGCTTTTGCCCAGCTACATTCTAATACTTGTCTTTTGGCTTTTGTATACAACTTCCTTATTTTTCTTTTAACTTGCTAACTACTGCTTGTTACTTTGTTCTTCGTTGTTTTTTTTTTAAATTAAGAAAAGTTTTGTAAAAGCGGAAAAGTTTAAACTGTAGAATAATGAACATCCACACACCCTCCACCTAGATTTCAGTCTTGTTACCATTTTTCTGTATTTCTTTATCTCTCACTCTGTGTGTGTGTGTGTGTATATATATATATATACATATATATATATATATACTGTGTGTGTGTGTGTGTGTGTCTTTTGCTGACATTGACCATTTGAAATTAAGCTGCCAGTGTCATGACATGCCACCCCAAAGTACTTGAATGTGTATCTCCTGACAATGAGGATATTCTGTATAACCATCATACCATTATCCTCTACTTAAGAAAATTAATAAAACACAGGGTGCCTGAGTGGCTCAGTCAGTTAAGCATCTGACTCAATTTTGGCTCAGGTCATGATCTCACAGTTCATTGGATTGAGCCCTGCATTGGACTCTGTGCTGTCAGCATGAAGCCTGCTTGGGATTGTCCCTCTCCCTTTCTCTCTGCCCTTCCTCTGCTCTCTCTCAAAATAAATAAATAGAAACTTAAAAAAAAAAATTAAATTAAATTAAAATTAAAAAATTAAATTACCCACGATAAAATACATCTAGTCTATGGATTTTCACTGCTGTCCTACAAATAAAGCTTTTTAGCTGTTTTTTTTTTCCTTTTATTTAAATCCAAGTTAGTTGACATATAGTGTAATAATGGTTTCGGGAGTAGAATTTAGTGATTGGTCACTTACGTATAAAACCCAGTGCTTATACATAACAAGTGCCCTCCTTAATGGCCATCACCCATTTAGCCCATCCTCCTACCCGACACCCCTCCAGTAACCCTCAGTTTGTTCTCTGTATTTAAGAGTCTTTTATGGTTTGCCTCCCTCTCTGTTTTTAATCTTATTCTTCCTTCCCTTTCCCTATGTTTATCTGATTTATTTCTTAAATTTCACATATGAGTGAAATCATATATTTGTCTTTCTCTGACTTATTTTGCTTAGCATCATACACTTCTAGTTCCATCCACGTTGTTGCAAATGGCAAGATTTCATTCCTTTTGATTACTGAGTAATATTCCATTGTATATATTTACCACATCTTCTTTATCCATTCATCAGTCAATGTATATTTGGGCTTTTTCTGTAATTTGGCTGTTGTTGTTAGTGCTACTATAAACCTGGAGTACATGTGCCCCTTTGAATCAGCATTTTTGTATTCTTTGGATAAATACCTACTAGTGCAATTGCTGGGTTGTAGGGTGGCTCTCTTTTTTAATGTTTTGAGAAACCTCCATACTGTTCTCCAGAGTGGCTGCACCAGTTTGCATTCCCACCAGCAGTGCAAAAGGGTTCCCCTTTCTCTGCATCCTCGCCAACATCTGTTGTTGCCTGAGTTTTCCATTTTAGCCATTCTGACAGGTGTGAGGTGGTATCTCATTGTGTTTTGATTTGTATTTCTCTGATGATGAGTTATGTTGAGCATCTTTTCATGTGTTGGTTGACCATCTGGATGTCTTTTTTGGAAAAGTGTCTATTCCTGTCTTTTGCCCATTTGTTCACTGGATTATTTGTTTTTTGGGTTTGGTAAGTTTGAGTTTGGTAAGTTCTTTATAGATTTTAGATACTAACCCTTTATCTGATATGTCATTTGCAAATATCTTCTCCCATTCTCTTGGTTGCCTTTTAGTTTTGCTGATTGTTTCCTTTGCTGTACAGAAGTTGTTTATCTTGATGAGGTTCCAAAAGTTCATTTTTGCTTTTGTTTGCCTTGCCTGTGGAGACGTGTCAAGTAAGAAGTTGCTGTGGCTGGATCAAAGAGGTTGTTGCCTATTTTCTCATGTAGGATTTTGATGGTTTATTGTCTCATATTTAGGTCTTTCATCCATTTTGAGTTTATTTTTGTGTATGGTGTAAGAAAATAGTCCAGATCCATTCTTCTGCATGTTGCTGTTCAGTTTTCCCACCATCATTTGCTGAACTGAGTGTCTTATTTCCATTGAATATTCTTTCCTGCTTTGTTAAAGATTAGTTGGCCATATGTTTGTGGGTCCATTTCTTTTTTCTTTTAATTAAAAAAACTTTTTTTTAATGTTTATTTTTGAGAGAGAGAGAGAGCGTGCCTGAATTGGGGAGGAGCTTAGAGAGATGGAGACAGAATCCCAAGCATGCTCCAGGCTCTGAACTTGTCAGCACAGAGCCTGATGCGGGACTCAAACGTTTGTGGGTCCATTTCTGGCTTCTCTATTCTGTTCCGTTGACCTATGTGTCTGTTTTTGTGCCATTACCATACTGTCTTGGTGATTATAGCTTTGTAATACAGCTTGAAGTCTGGAATTGTGATGCCTCCAGCTTTGGTTTTCCGTTTCAGCATTACTTTGGCTATTCGGGGGTAGCTGTTTTTATTTGAACCACAGTCTAGTCAAGATTTTCATATACAATATTTGGTTGTTACATGTCTTAAATAGACTCCTTCCCCATTTTACCTTTTTTTTTTTCTTTTTAGGAGCCAGGACAATTTTCTTGTAGAGTGTCTCACATCTAGATTTGCCTAATATCAAGGTCTTTTGAAAGTTTCTCCTCCTGCAGCCTGTTAGAAGGTGGCATTTACTAGAGAAGGGCTTACCAACCCCAGGGGCATGGGTGCTATCAATGGGTTATGGGTCCTATTATTAATTCTTTAAGTTCTTTGGCCACCAGCGGGTTTTGGAGCAGGGGAAGCCTATGAGTCCCTTTACCTGTGCTATGAACACTGTCAGTTTACCCTGGTAATTAGGTACCATGATGTGAAAGAGCAATGGTCACCATTTTCAGCTCTTTTTTTCTACTGGGCACTTTCTCTTGTAATCACATTTACTTCTTTTTTTTTAATATTTTTTTTAATGTTTATTTTTGAGAGAGAGAGAGAGAGAGAGAGACAGAACACGAGCAGGGGAGGGGCAGAGAGAGAGGGAGACACAGAAACTGAAGCAGGCTCCAGGCTCTGAGCTGTCAGCATAGAGCCCAGCATGGGGCTTGAACTCACAAACCATGAGATCATGATCTGAGCCCAAGTCAGACGCTCAACCGACTGAGCCACCCAGGCACCCCAACTTGTAATCGCATTTACATCTATGGTTTTAACAGTTGCCTGTGTAGTAATATTTTCTTTTCCAAATTCCATTTCTGTTATTACCTTTTGTTCATCTTCTTCTGGCTATCCAGTAGCCACTTCAGAATCACCATGTCCAAAATGAATTTATTCTTTACTTGCAAACTGGCTCATTGTCGGTATTATTATTTATTGAGGAGGCGGATTGTAGAAGGGATAGTATAAATGGCCCTGTTTTCACTGTGACAACACTGGCTAGGAACGTCAGTGGTCTTCAGCTGCTTTTCTGGCTGTTCAGCTCTCTCTCATATACATACACACATGTGCATACACATTTACTCATCAAATATTTCTTTAATGCCTACAGTGTGCCTATATATATTTGGCCACAGTAGATGAGTCTATCTCTGGAATGCCTCTAGCATGCATTCCTTCCATTCTTAACTATATGTACTCTGATTTTGGTCCTTATCAACGCTTGCCAGAACTTTTACAATGTTTTCCCAACCTCTGGTTTTAAATCTGCTGATCCATCCTGCACACTATCTGCTTGTTGAGAATACCTGTTTGATCATATGTTTCTCTTGCTTGGAAGCCTCTGATGGCTTCCCATTATACAGTAAAAATGCCAACTTATAAGCATACTGTATAAGACTCTGCTAATTCTATTCTGTTCTTTTCATTCTTATTTCATCTATTATGTTCTAGCTATGCAGGTCTCCTGCCAGTTTCTTGAATATAGCCTAGATTTTAATCTTCGGACTGTCCCTGCATTTCTGGTGTCCATAAGGCCCTGGCACCTCTTCTCTGCTTAATGAAATCTTGCTCATCTCTTAAGGTCCACTCACATTTTCCCTTTGAAAATTATGTAGCTGATAGCCCTCTATCTATCCCCTCCACCAGAACCAAAGCCTTCTTTCCATTCTTTATCTGATGTGCTTTGCATATTCATCTTCTATAGTGCTTATCAGATCGTGTCACTTGCTTGTGTGTCTCAGTGTAAAGGTTCACAAGGGAAAGGATCATCTTGTTCTTCTACTGTTCCTAGAGCCCAACGCAATGCAATGCCTGGCGCATAGCACATTCTTAGTAAAATATTTCTGGAAGGAGAGTCTGGCATTACTTGCCATATTAAACTCTAGCAAGGAAGTATGACTTGAGATTTATGAATTCTCCTTAGGAAGATAATATCTTATATTAAAGCTTTTGTTTACACTAAATATTTGCTAATAATTACTTTCTTAATTATGTAATACAGTCCTTATTTATGTTTTAATTTTTTTTTTTTTAGTAATTTTTACACCCAACATGGGGCTCTAACTCACAGTCCCCAGATCAAGAGTCACGACTCTTCCAACTGAGCCAGCTAGGCGTCCCAGTTATTTATATTTTAAACTTAACACTTTGACACCTTAAATCTTAAAGCATTACTGTAGATCTGTTTTAATTAAAATCACTTCTGAGCAATAAGAATTCGCCGTAATAGGAGTTTCTGACATTTTATCATTTTAGAGCCTTTAAATTAAGTAGTAAATGTTTATCTGAATTGGAATTCTAAATGAAGGAATAGTATAAAATGAGGATTTTTTTTTTTTAGAGAAAGAGATGCATTAATCGGTTGTTGAGAAAAGAACCTAAATAAAGGCAATTTTTCTAAGAATGAAGGCAAAACAAAAACAAACACTCTTGTCAAATTTCTGTGTTGCAAGAGAGTCCTGAACTTGAATAAGGGGACTATTATTGTATCTTGGTGGTATTTAGAGAATGAGTAGATGAAATATTTGATAGATGAAAGCATAAAGAAGATGCTAGTAGTATTTGACATTTTCCATTAATAAGGGGAATACAAAATATTAAGAGCAACTTGTGTTGACAAGATCTTTAATGTTTCAGACGTCTTCTAAGTGTATTATTTAAACAAAACTACTCCTGATAATTAAAAATATTATGGTGTTGAACTACTTATGAGTGGAATGACATGCCGGGTTTTGTTGCAAAATAATCAAGAAGAGGGGAGGCAGTGGAAGTGAGACTGGCCATGTGGTGATCATTGTTGAAGCTGTGTAGACAGATACATAGAATATCACTGCCATTTGTTTTTCATTTTTGGAAAATTTCATGGTAAGAAATTTTAAAATGTTAACGGTATTATAAAGGAAAGACTTTCCAAATAAGGAATTGTTACTATTAGGCTGGCTGAATACTGAATCAATGGTATCGGGTCACTCAGAATGATACCAACATAAAACTAAATGATCTGTTTTGGGTTTTGTTTTTCCAAATTTTATTCCATGTATCTTTTTCTTTTCCATGAGTGATGTGCAAGCCTTTCAATCTGCTAAGCCAAATTACCATATATTAAAAGAAAGGGATAGGATATTGATTTATGTCAGCATTCTTGAAGAAAAATTTGTTGGCAAGACTTAGGTGCCATATTGTTTGAAGAGTGCCTTATTGATAGCACCTACTCATAAAAACTGGTAATACTATACTATCTTGGATACTGTATTTCCGATGATGTCATTATCTGAATTCTGTTTTTTATCAAAATTTTTTAAAATGGTTTTTAAATTAATTTATTTTTGAGAGACAGACAGGGCACAAGTGGAAGAGGGGCAGAGAGACAGGGAGACAGAATCGGAAGCAGGCTCCAGGCTCTGAGCTGGCAGCACAGAGCCCCATTCGGGGCTCAAATTCACGAACCATAAGATCATGACCCGAGCCAAAGTCGGACACTTAACTGAGCCACCTAGGTGCCCCTATTAAAACACATTTTTTTAAAGTTTATTTATTTGGAGAGAGAGAGAGAGCACAAGGGGGGGGGGGGGGGGAGAAAAGAGAGAGAGAGAGAAAGAGAGAGAGAGAGAGAGAGAGAGAGAGAGAGAGAGAATCCCAAACAGGCTACTCACTGTCAGTGCAGAGATGGATGTGGGACTTGGGTTCACGAACCGTGAGATCATGACCTGAGCTGAAGTTGGATGCTTAACCGACTGAGCCACCCAGTTGCCCCACTGGAGTTTCTTTCTATCTAAAAGAATCCTTAATGAGCTGTAGAACCTTCTAAGATCTGCCCAAGTCTTGTTATTAATGATATCATCAACCAAGCCCAGAACCTCACACTTCTTGCTTTAGCCTTCTTCATCTTCATTACTTATTAATTTGGTCCTACCAATTCCTCTTCTAGAATGACTATCACAAGGGGCGCCTGGGTGGCTCAGTCAATTAAGCATCCGACTTCAGCTTCGGTCATGATCTTGCGGTTTATGGGTTTATGAGCCCCACAATGGGTTCTGTGCTGACAGCTCAGAGCCTGGAGCCTGTTTTGGGTTCTGTGTCTCCCTCTCTCTCTGCCTCTCCCCCACTCACACTCTCTCTCTCTGTCTCTCTCTTAAAAATAAATAAACATTAAATTTTTTTTACAATGACTGTCACAAGGCACCTGGGTGGCTCAGTCAGTTGAGTGTCCGACTCTTGATTTCTGCTTAGGTCATGATCCCAGGGTTGTGGGATCAAGTCCTGCATCAGGCTCTATGCTGAGTGTGGAGCCTGCATGGGATTCTTTCTTTCTCCCTCTGCCCCTCTTCTCCACTCATGCTCTTGCTCTCTAAAAAAACAAAAACGAAAACAAAACAAACACAAAATAGAATGATGGTCACAAGTGTCCCTTCTCTTCTCCAGTCTTACTGTGACCACTCTATTATGGAGAGTGTTGGACTTGGAACTGGAAGATTTAGTCTCAGCTCTGCTCCTGGCTGCTTGCTTAGCTTCCCCATCTTTAAAAGGAAGAGGGTTTAACAGAGTTGTCTTAAACCTGTTTTGGAGCTAAGGTGTAGAAAACTATTCCAGGTCCTTACCTGCTCACACTTACATTGCTGCAATGTCCTAATTGTTTTTCACACCTCTGATCTCAGTCCTTCCTAATAAGATTAATCTTCATACATGACTTTCATTGTCTTTACAATAAAATCTGATATTCCCTGGTCTCCATTTATTCATGCCATCATTTTTCTGGGTGGGGGTGTTGTTTACATAATTAGACAAATTGGAAACTTTATCTGTCTTCAGAGTCTTCCTTTCACCTACAGAATCAAATTTGTACTAAGTTCTGTCAGTTCTGACTCAGAAATGTCTTTTGAGTCCATTTTGTTCTCCTCTGCTACTGTTCTAATCTGCTTCTTCATCTTATCTGGACATTTGATGCAAACTCCCAAATGTTTGCTCTGCCACCAGTTTGTAGTTACCACAGTTATCTTTCTGAGCAAAGATCTGTTAACACATACTTTCTCTGTTCTAAAAACATTTTGCTGCCCACTGTTGATAAATGAAACACAGGCTTTTTTGCAGGACTCACAGGGTCCCTTCCCTTTACTTTTCTAACCTTCTCTTGCTCCTTGGTATCATGACCCAGCTTCCAGCCATACTGAATATTAGTAGTTTCCTCTGTTATTTTTCTCATGCTATACTTCTGCCTCCAATTCTCTGACCCCTTCATCACTTCTCTGCTGGGGAAACTCCTCTCCTAAAGGCATCACTTGTGTAGTTAAGTTACCTTCCCTAAAGCTCTGAAAGAAATACTGTTCTCATTCTCTCTGTGCCTGTTATGCATACCTCTTGGATACAGTGGAAGTCATATCAGAGTTATTTGTTTATATTTCCTACCCACCCAGAATCTCTTTCCAGGTAGATTGTGAACTCCATGATGTCTGGGTAGTCAGTCTCTAATTTTGTTCATCCTTAGAATTTGGCACATATTGGGACATATAATATTTACTCAGTAGTTGTTTGTTGGCTGATGTTAAAATAGTAAGCCTTTTTTGGCTTTCCTTCTAAACAATAACAACAAAAGGATTTAACTCTGTTAGTTTGAAGACTTAAATTTTTATTTCAGCCTTGCTTGAGTTTGAATTTCCTCATCTTATCTTAAAAGATGCTTCTAATTTTTTTTGTCTGTCATAGATCCTTAGGACCAAAGATGGTCCAGGGCTGATCTGGACACATTATTATTATTATTATTATTATTATTATTATTTATTTTTTATTTTTTTAGAGAGTGAGAAAAAGCACAGGTTGGAGAGAGGCGCAGAGGGAGAGAGAGAGAATTTTAAGCAGGCTACACACTCAGTGTGGAGTCTGATGCGGGGCTCAATCCCACGACCCTGGGATCATGGCCTGAGCCGAAATCAAGAGTTGGATGTTCAATCAACTAAGTCACCCAGGTGCCCTGGTAGTATTATTGATAGGAATCAAAAAGCTTTGGGCCATGATTTGGGCCAAGAAATAAAGTTTTGGCCAGACCTTAACTATACTTGTACATATAGGCTGCTGAATGGTGCTTCACCTTGCTAAAAGTGATTGGAGGCTGGCCACCAAATTGGGACATGAACGAAAGGTATAAGACTATCTTTTCTCGTTAAACCAGTTCCTAATATTTTATTTAAGAGATGTTCCTGAACTTGCTTCTTTAGGCTTGAGAAATTCTTCCCTGAATTACATTTAAATTCTACTGAGCCTGGTTTTCTGCCTGGGACAAAGCTTTCATTTTAAGACAACAGTTTCTATAATTTGTGCAAATACGTGCTTCTTATATTTTCTACTAACTATAGAATTGCTTGCATCACGGGTTTTCCAGAACATAGTGTCTCTGATGGAAAATTTAATAGAATTGCAGTCTCTGCCAAATTTGTTTTTCTATTTTGTTATTACATAATGTTCCTGTTGAATAATTGTTTTTCTTTGTCACTACTGAGAGCGAAGCCCACATGGTTTTGATATACATTACAGCCATATAGAAGAAATGTCTTTAAATTTAAAAAGTTACATATTAAATATATCCGTGTTTATGTTACAGATTTTTATATATATATATATATTTTTTTAATTTTTTTTAACATTTATTTATTATTGAGAGACAGAGAGCATGAGCATGGGAGGGGCAGAGAGAGGAGGAGACACAGAATCTGAAGGAGGTTCCGGGCTCTGAGCTGTCAGCACAGAGCCCGATGTGGGGCTAGAACCCACAGACAGTGAGATCATGCATGACCTGAGCCGAAGTCAGACACTTAACCGACTGAGCCACCCAGGTGCCCCAAGATTTATATATTTTTGATTCTTCCTGGATTTATTTAGTAACCTCCTTTCTTTTTTCTTTTTTTTTTTTTTTAATCTTTTAAAACATTTATTCATTTTTGAGAGACAGAGACTGAGCATGAGTGGGGAGGGGCAGAGAGAGAGGGAGACACAGAATCTGAAGCAGGCTTCAGGCTCCAGGCTCCAAGCTGCAGCACAGAGCCTGATGCAGGGGTCGAACTCACGGACCGGGAGATCATGACCTGAGCTGCAGTCAGATACTTAACCACTTGAGAGACGCCAGTGCCCGCCTCCCCCCCCCCCTTTTTTAAAAATTTTTTCCTTTGATTATTTTCAATAAGTAGTTACTCTAACCATAATACTTAATGTGCACTAAAATTTAGAAAGCAGTTTCTCTGAAGATTTTACAATTGCTTTGTCTGTATTTATTACAGTAAATAATAAAGTATTTTATTTTTTTATAAATTTTTTTTAACGTTTATTTATTACGGAGAGACAGAGCATGAGCAGGGGAGGGTCAGAGAGAAGAGGAGACGTGGAATCCCAAGCAGGCTCCAGGCTCTGAGCTGTCAGCACAGAGCCTGATGCGGGACTCGAACTCACAAACTGTGAGATCATGATCTGAGCTGAAGTCGGACGCTCAACCGACTGAGCCATCCAGGCACCCCAATAATAAAGTATTTTATTTAAAAGTAAAAGTAATGTTGACATGCTTTTAAGAAAGAAGTAAGCTGCCTCTAAAAGCCAGGCTGTCATAGCAGTGCAGGGCAGGTTCACTAGGTTCACCTGCTTTTCAGCCTTGTCATATAAAAGAACAAATTATATCTTTATGATACTTAATGTTATGTGTGTCTGAGACACATAAGCTGTGGGGTATGAATTATCAACACTTGGAGAAGGTCCCCAAGAGGGGCAACACTCCCATCGACTGAGAGCAATAAAGTCTCTCTGCCCCATGTGCTAATCATTGAAATGTTTGTGGGCATTGTGGGAAAGGACGCATCTGTAGTTTTCAAAACTAAGTTATTGGCATCTGACCAAAGACTGGCATTGACATAGTACAGTGGTGAACGTGAGTCCCATGTGCCTGCTGGGTTCTGCCACTTCTTTGTAACCTTTGAACCTCAGAGGTGCCACATTATCACTTACTGTCTGACAGTTAATACACAAGAGAAACGGTCAGGATACACGCACTTTTTTCCCCCCTCAATTCCAAAGCTGCAGGTAAATCTTAAGTTTGCAGGTCTTTGAGTATTTAGCTAATTTAGCAGATGGAAGTTATATTTAAACTTATTAAGTGAAATAATTACCGGGTTTGTTCCTAGATCCCATCCATATAATTCATAGTAAAGGCCCATTCTTCAGTTTCTTCTGCTCAAGCTTTCAAATTCTTTTGACAGACTGGATGTGAAATTCAAAAGTCATTAATGTGATGTGTTAATTTTGCACTTTTTGACTTACTGCAAAAAAAAAATCTTATAGTTTCCATAGCAACGATAACCTATCCAGATTGTGTAATATTCTTTACTGTATTAAAAATAAAACCATGCAATTACATGAGCTTCTGGAGCACTTCATTTAGGGAACTGGGGATTGAAATATTTTTGTTTAAAAAAATTATGATTTCATTGAAAGTTTTGCCAAAAAGCTTATGTAATTTTGTTTTCAGAATTTAATACATTTCTTAAATATTTAGCAATATATACTTGGTAGTTAAATTAATTACTAAATGTGAAATTCACATTGTAAGCATTGCGTTAAGCATCTCAGATATAAGTGTTCTCCACGCATGCCCACACATACCCACACATACATTTAAGGTGGTGGGGACATTTGGCTTTAATTACATTCAGTCACCTGCTGTGTGTACTTCTTAGTGGCTTCTGGCTGGTCTGAAAAAAGTCTAGCTTTATGTTTGGAGGAAACAGGATAGAGGAAAACGATAAAATGATCACTTAAACATTCCCTAGTTTTCACTTTGCTTTTTAAAACATGACTAAGATATTACTTTGAAAATACTGAAGACTGTTTTAATAGGGGACTGTTTTCAGAGGGTCAAATTATTTTGGCTTTTTTCTTTTTCCCTCTAATTCTGATTTAAAAGACAATATAACATTAGCACGAAAGTTAATTAGCTTAAGTTCCTACATTCAACACAACTGATTTTCATTTTTTATATCATTTTCAGCATATGTCTATATATATGTATATTTTTATATGGTAGAATATGTGTTTTCTCACAAATAGTAAACATTTTCCATGTTTCTGATGACAGTCATGATTATTGTTTTAATAATTGCATAACAGTCTATTCTGTTGATGTATCTGGTGTGTTTTCTGTTTGTTAAAATGAGGCTTAATTATTTCCTGAATGCCATATAGTGGAAGAAAAATGGATGTAATTTTCAAACGGATTATGGGAGGAAGTAACTATAATTCACTTATTTGCCCAAAACATAGATGATTGTGAAAATCTTTAAAAGGCGCGTAAAATGATGTTTTAAAATGCATATTATCAAAAACCTCTTAAACTGCTTCATCTGCTAGTAAACACAGAATGGGGAAAATAAGGAATAGGTACATAGGACCAAGGTGGCACCATTTAGGTGCTATCATTTGAGAGAACCATCATGACATGATAAAGCTTGTTGAGGCTCCACTATAATCAAAGACAAAACTCAGAGGGCACAGACAATACTTTTATTAGAACAACCCACAATATGAACCACGTTTTTGACATTTCGCTGTGGCTGGTTCTGGTGTCAATACCCCATGGATATTGTGTTCTCTGGCCGCTCATGTGATACTGTTTTTTCATGGAGGGTATCACCATTATTGAACTGCTGTCTTCCCTTGGTTGAGCACCCTGGTAACTACTGGCATTTCCCAGAATTCCTAAACCTACCTACATTATTTGGAAAATTCGCTGTAACTACTAGGATTTCCTGGAGTTCGTGAGAATGAGATGTTGGTGGCTAGAGTTTTAAAGTCTTTCCAAGGCTTTTGGTTGAGGTCTTATGGCTTTTGAATGCCCCCTATCCTAGGTTAGAACTAGGGTGTCCAAATGGCTATAGTTCTTCCTTCCTATTAAATAGATCTTATACTATAAAGTTACTTTAAACAAATATAGAAGTTTGCATCTATCATTTATTTTTGCAGTTAATGTTTATAACAGAATGCTTTCATAGATTCCAGATAATTAAGACAGCAGTAGAATTATCTTGCAATATGCTTGAGTTTATATTTATGCTTGTTTACTTTTTGAAACTAGTGCTGTGTTTAGTATCCTGTTTCAATTTTGAATTTTGTATTTTGGCTCTGTCTAGTGTTTTCATTGTGACATGAATTATTTTTTTTTTGGTATTTCATATTTCTGTAGTTGAAATATTATCAGAGGCAGTAAGCAGTGCATGCAGAGTGAGAGTGTTTACATATCACTGAGAGACTAGTGCATTTTTATTGTTTTTGTAGTTATAATTTTGAGTCTAAAAATAATGTTTAGAAAAAATAATTTTTTTTGTTCATATGCAGAAAAGATGAAAAGGAATATGCATTGAAGCAAATTGAAGGCACAGGAATATCCATGTCGGCTTGTAGAGAGATTGCAGTAAGTGGATATCAATATGTTATTTATTTTGTTATGGATATTGGATGATGAGTGATATTAATATAAAATAGTTTCATTGATGTATTCCATGCATAGTTATTTCAAAGATGTCAATTAGCTTAATGATGTTTTATATGAGAAAAGTTGCATAAACTTTTTAATTACTTGAAAGTTATCTTTAAACATTCTCTTAATGATATTTAGGATTTATAATATTGGGAATACTGAACTAAATGATGATTTCATTAATTTAAATTATGAATGAATATAATTAATAATTTAAATTAATAATTTAATGTCCATTTTCCTTATAATTTTAGGACTGATATATATGTATGTTTATAGAGAAAGGAGTGACGTTATTAGATATTGTGCATATAAAATATTTTTTCTGAAATACATGTTTTAGTACTAGATTTTACTAGAAATCTAAGACTAGAAAAATAAGACTATCATAATAATAGGATAATTTCTTAAAGAAAGATCATTTCTTTTTTTTTTGTCTTTATATGACATACTTGTGCGTTTAAGAAATGATTGTCCATAAGAATACCTAACATTTACTAAGTATTCAATAGGTACCAGGCTTACTAAGTGCGTTCAAGTATTAATTAATTAATTTAATTTTCACAACAATCATATGAAATAAGTACTTTTAATATGCCCATTTGACAGATCAGTAAACAGAGGGAAAACCATAATTATGACTTAGAAGGCTTACTATTATATTATCTTATTTTAGTTCTTTCTTATTTTAGTTCTTCAGTTTCTTATTGGGACTTTATCATAACGCATCTATTAGGGATTTTTGTCTCTAAATTGTTAAATATTTATATTGTCTATATCCATTAGGTATTTCTGTTTCTAATTTGGTGACTTGCGTATGCTGCCCACAGTTGCATGTTTCTTATTACGCAAATGGATGTACTCCATCATCACTCTTGGTCAAAGAAAAGTGTAGTGCAAAGAACACATGAGGCAGGAAATCTGTAGACCTAAGTGTCTGTTGGCCTGCATGGCTAATTAGCTATGAGTGCCAGTTTCCTTATTTGTGAAATAAGGGAATTATAAAGTCTCTTCTAGCCATAAACTCTTTGCTTTCGGAATGGGAACTTCTCACTAGACTGTGCACACTTTAAGGGGCAGGGACTCTGTCTTTTCATCCTCAGTTCCTACCGTAGTGCTTGGCATATAGCAGGTGGTCCATAAATATTTGCTAAATAAATAAATGAATAAACAATAAAAAAATTCTACTGGCAGTCCATGATCCTGAGTTTGCTTCAGAGTATATTGTTTAAAAAATTCCAAGTTGGCAGTTTTCTGTTAGCTATTAAGTGGTATTTGTAATGGCCTATCAGAATAAGCATTTGGTAAGTGATTTTTAATTTTCTAAAATCCTAAACATTATTATCTCAACCAATATGAATATGGTGTGCAATTTTGCTATTTTATTGTACCATAATTGAGTATAACATGAGTTCACTTCTTCTGAGTTCATTGGGAAAAAAACCCCTGATATGTAAGGTATTAATTATTAGGAAGTGAGAACCCAGTTGTAGATGTTCTTTTTGAAACAGAGACTTCTCTATGATGAGGACTCCATGGGTTACCTTTTCTCTGCATTCTCACTAGCAGTTGTTCTCTCTTGTCTTTTTGATGGTAGTCATTATACAGGTGTGAAGTGGTTTTGCTTTTCACTTCCTTGATGATTAACAATATTGAGCACCTTTTCATATACCTGTTGGCCATTTGCATTTTGTCTTTGGAAAAATGTCTGTTTAGTTCCTCTGCCTATTTTTTCTTTCTTTTTTGCTATTGAGTTGGAGTTTCTGATATATTTTGGACATTAACTTTTTATTAGATGTATGGTTTGCGAATATTTTCTCCCATTCTGTACATTGCCTTTTCATTTTGTTGATTGTTTATTTTGCTGTGCAGAAGCTGGAAAAGCATGACCCCTCACAGTCTTCATATTTTTATTGAGAATTTGCTTAAAAGACCTTCAGAAAGTATGTAGTTTCTAGATTGAATAGTATTTTATCACTACCTAAGTGACCTAGCCCCAATGTGATAGTGATTTTGACACAAGTTTAACATGGATGTTATTATGTAGTGGCTAAGTGCATACATCCTTCTTTGGACATTATAAGCCTGCTAACACAGTTGTATAATTATTACTTTATGTAGTTGTCTTTCAATCATACAGAAGAAAAAAAAGTTACAAACAAAAATATGTTTGTGCTTTTTTTTTTTTTAATCCATGTTTTCCTCTTTACCAGAGCTCTTTAT
Organism: Panthera uncia; assembly: GCF_023721935.1. Taxonomy (NCBI): domain Eukaryota; kingdom Metazoa; phylum Chordata; class Mammalia; order Carnivora; family Felidae; genus Panthera; species Panthera uncia. The sequence continues at coordinate 68,968,513 of NW_026057580.1, read as the reverse complement.
TTTCTGTGTAGGTGAATTAATGTCTGTAGTCCTTTCATTTTAACTGAAGGTCTCCATTTAGTATATTTTTATAAAACAGATCTGCTAGTGATGAATTGTCTCTCATTTTTGTATTTGGGAATGTCATAATTGCTTCTTCTGTTTTCCTTCCTCACCTGGTTCACCTTTGATTTTTTGCAGGATAGTTTTGCTGGATACAGAATTCTTGTTTGACAGTCTTTTTCTCATCACTTTGGCTATATTAACCCACTGCATTCTGGTCTCCATAGTTTCTAATGAGATGTCACTAGTTAATTTTATGAGAATCTCTTGTACATGAGGAGTTATTTTTCCTGTTGCTTTCAAGATTCTCTTTTTGTCTTTTGACAGTTTGATTATATGTGTGTAAGTGTAGATTCTGTTTGGAGTTTGTTGAGTTCTTGAATGTGTAGATTACTGTTTTTCATCTAATTTTGGAAGTTTTCAGCCATCATTTCTTCAGATGTTCTTTCTGCCTCTTTCTTTCTCTCCTTTCTTCTTAAGACTCCCATCATATACACGTTTATAGGCTTGATGGTGTCCTATAGGTTTCAGAGGCTCTGTTTATTTTTCCTAATTATATATTTCTATTTATCATACAGATACTTTATATTGCTTACCTTCAAGTTTGCTTATTCTTTGTTCTGCCAACTCCAATATGCTGCTGAAATTTTTATTTTAGTTATTGTACTTTTCAACTCCAAGATTGCCATATGCTTCTTTCTTCTTCTTGTTTTTAAATTTCTTTTAGAGAGGGAGAGAGAACAAGCATGAACTGGGGAGAGGGACAGAGGGAGAGGGGGAGAGAGAGAGAGAGAGAGAGAGAGAGAGAGAGAGAGCGCCTCAAGCAGACTCCCTGCTCTGCATAGTGTACAATGTGGGATTCAATCCCATGACCCTAGGATTATGACCTGAGCCCAAACCAAGAGTCAGACACTCAACTGACTGAGCCACCCAGGTACCCTGCCATATGTTTCTTTTTAACAGACTTTATTTTTTGGAGAAGTTTTAAGTTTATAGCAAAATTGAGTAGAAAGTCTAGAGATTTCCCATATATTCCCTATTCCATACATGCATAGCCTACCTCATTATCAATATCCCCCACCAGAGTGGTACATTTGTTATAATTGTTGAACCTATGTTGATATCCAGAATTCATAGTTTACATTAGGGTTCACTCTTGGTATGGTATGTTCTGTGGGTTTAAACAAATGTTTAATGATATGTATCTTCCATTATTGTAGCATACAGAATAGTTCCACTGCCTTAAAAATCATTTATGCTCTACCGTTTATCCTATACCTCCCCCCACCCCCTCCCTGGCCCCTGGAAACTACTGATCCTTTTACTATTTTCAGGTTTTGTCTTTTCCACAATGTCATATAGTTGGAATCATAGAGTGTAGCCTTTTCAGATTGGCTTCTTGGACTTGGTAATGGACATTTCACGTTCCTCCATCTTTTTCATGGCTTGGTAGCTCATTTCTTTTTAGCACTAAATAATATTCCATTGTCTGGGTGTACTATAATTTGTGTATCCATTCATCTACTGAAATACATCTTGGTTGCTTCCGAGTTTTGGCAATTATGAGTAGAGCTGCTGTAAACATTGTGTGCAGGCTTTTTGTAGACATAACTTTCAGTTCTTTTGGGTAAACCCCCAAGAGCACAATTGCTGGATTGTATGGAAAGAGTTTGTGTACTTTTGTAAGAAACCACAAAACTATCATCCAAAGTGGCTCTATCATTTTGTATTCCCACCAGCAATGAATGAAAATTCCTGTTGCTCTCCATCCTTGCTAGCATTGTGTTCTGGATATTAACCATTGTAATAGGTATGTAGTGGTGACTTATTGCTGTTTAATTTGAGACTCTGCTCTAGCCTTCATATCGTGTTGGTATAGCCTTAAGAGGTGAGAAATTAGAGCCTTTTTTAGCTATTTCCTGGACATGCCCACAGCTCTGCACATGGGCATAGCTAACAGTCTTTTTTCCCATAGTTCTATTTTTCCTACCCACTTCCATTTATAGAAAATTCGAGAAAATGCAAAGTAATCTATCGTGGTAGATAGTAGGTCAGTGATTCCTGAGGATGGGAATGGAAACAAGGAAATATTACAAAGGAGTATGAGGTGTCTTTGGAGAATGTAAGTCTTCATCATATTGATTGTCATGATGGTTTCATGGGTGTGTAGTACAAAAAAAGCTCATAAATGCTATGCTTAAAATTTGGGGGAGAACCAATAAAGCTATATGGGTTTATTAGTGGGTAAAGGGTCTGTAAATGAGGAATTTGTAAAAACCAGTGGATCACAAGCATAGCTGGAGGTCTTGGCCTTGAATAGGAAATGGAACAGCTAGTTTGTCTTCTGAAACTCCAGTGAAAGAAGACAGGATAGTGTCAACGTATGTCAGTTTGCTAGGGGGATGATGAGGTAGTTACATTTTTGTGTGCCTCTTTCTTGTGGGTGTGCTGTTAAGCGATGAGCCTTTGAGGTAATTGATGAAGGATATGTGAAAATTTGCTGATCAAAGATAAGATTATAGAAGCATTGTAGTCCATCTAAAGTAGGTGGTGAGTCATGGGACCAGTCTGCAGGATTGTACAGTTCTCTTCATTAGCAGCCCAGTGTAAGAAGGCAGAATTGGATTTTTCTGTTTGACTTGGTAGAACAGAGAGCGTAAGCTGGTTGAGAGTCAAGGGGTGAAGAGGGATGGCTAGATGGAGGAGAATGTAGACAACACCATAAATTAAAGTGTAGATAGAGCTTGTTTCTGCTTTTTTTCTTCTCTATCCCATGATATATATAACTCCTAGTATTTTCTAGTTCATATAGTCTCACATAGGCAAGAGGCTCTTCATGTGGAGAACATTAGGAACATTTCACTCATTACTCCAAAATGGTGGAACTGTTGTCCATAGAATTTCAGAGAGCAGGGTTGGAAGATGAGAAAAGAAGTCAAAGAACTTGCAGCCATGGAATGAACTTGGAAGATTGTGTACAGAATGGGAAGATGTTTAAGAACTACAATGTGTTGGGTGCCTGGGTGACTTGGTCAGGTAAGTGTCTGACTCCAACTCAGGTCATGATCTCAGGGCTTGTGGGTTGAAGTCCTGCATCAGTCTCTGTGCTGGCAGCTTAGAACCTGGAGCCTGCTTCAGATTCTGTGTCTCCCTTTCTCTCTGCTCCTCCCCTGCTCATGCTCTCTCTCTCTCTCTCAGAAATAAATAAACATAAAAAAATTTTTTAAAAGATGTGTTATTACTTCAAGTCTCATTTATAAAGAATGCCATATCACATAAAAAAATTTTTTTTAATGTTTATATATTTTTGAAAGAGAGAGAGATAGAGTGTGAGCAGGGAAGGGACAGAGAGAGAGGGAGACACAGAATTTGAAGTAGGCTCCAGGCTCTGAGCTGTCAGCACAGAGCCTGATGTGGGGCTCAAACTCATGAACTGTGAGATTGTGACCTGAGCCGCAGTCGGATGCTTAACTGACTGAGCCACCCAGGCGTCCCAGCCATATCACATTTAAATTTCATTTGAACCTTATTTGTACTTGTGTATAGTGCTTCCAGTTTATGATATGCCATCACAGGGAGTAATTCTGGGTGATGGACATATCAGGAACATGTGAACATTAACATTTTTAGCCTGAGATTAAAGGGAAGTTCTAATGTAAAGTTTATTACCTTTGTGTCTTATGTAATCATAAGGTTGCTGGATTAGAAATGTGGTGAGTGCCATTAATTCACATCTCATTAATTTGCTTCCTGGTTATGAAATTCAAATATGTTCATTATAAAATTCTCAGACAGGGGGTGCCTGGCTGGTTCAGTCTAAGGAGCATGCAACTCTTGATCTCCAGGTCGTATGTTTGAGCCCTGCATTGGGGGTAGAGATTACTTGAATAAATAGACTTAAAAGAAAGAAGATAAAATTCTCAGACAGTATGGGAAAAGCATGTTGAAAGCATCTATTATGCTAAGTTAGACATACTCACTATTAACATTTTGTGTATAGTCTTCTAGACTTTTTTTCTTTGCAAAAATATAGAAGATTTTTTTCCCCCATAAGAGTGGAGATTCCATTAATTTTATATAACATGTAATTTTATCTGGAGTGATACAAAGGTAAATTTCAACTATCAAAATAAATTGGTAGAACATTTACTCATCATACTAGGTTCTGTGGGCTGTAAGAAAGATTTAAAAATCTAACTCCCGAGGGAGTAGCTGGCTGGCTCAGTCAGTAGAGAATGCGACTCTTGATCTTGGGGTTGTGAGTTCGAGCCCCATGTTGGGTGTAGACATTACTTAAAAATAAAATCTTCAGGTGCCTGGGTGGCTCAGCCAGTTAAGGTTTCAACGAGATTTTGGCTCAGATCATGATCTTATGGTTCGTGAGATTGAGTCCTGCGTTGAGTTCAGCACTGACAGCACAGAGTCTGCTTGGGATTCTCTCTCTCCCTCTCTCCCTGCCCCTCTCCCACTTGCATACACATACTCTGTCTCTCTCAAAATAAATAAACATTTTTAAAAATAAATACAGTCTTTAAAAAAAACCCTCATGAGTACTCTTCAAAATATTGAGATGTTCTGAAAGAAAGTGAAGACAGACTTAAAGGAAAATTAGTCAGGGGAAGTAGGGCAGAGGGCATTGGCTGAGGCAGGAAGAGAACTCGAGAAAACCTGACTTCCTGTCAGACTGCTGTCTTTCTGACTGCTGGTTTTCGTTTGCCACTTCCTCATTCATTTCTGTATAGTTTTTTCCAGAGCGTATGTAACCACTGGCACCCCAGCATTGATGCTCTCCTGATGACTGGTAACAGGTGGACTGCCCCTGCCTAGCACAGAGCAGGCATGGTGGAGTGGCAGTTAAAAGACTTGCCACCATTTCTTCACCTCCCTTGCCACGCTGGTGATGTAACCGGCCACTATGTAAACCTCAGTGGAATGCCTGGAGCTCTCCCCTGTCATCAAGGAATAAGCTTTTGCTTTCTTAAAAAAAATTTTTTTAACGTTTATTTATTTTTGAGACAGAGAGAGACAGAGCATGAACAGGGGAGGGGCAGAGAGAGAGGGAGACACAGAATCGGAAGCAGGCTCCGGGCTCCGAGCCATCAGCCCAGAGCCCGACGCGGGGCTCGAACTCACGGATCATGAGATCATGGCCTGAGCTGAAGTCGGACACTTAACCGACTGAGCCACCCAGGCGCCCCAAGCTTTTGCTTTCTTAACTTTATGAATTGGAATTGATAAAATGTGTGTTTGCTGGGGATTCCTTGAGAGAAACTTTAACATGTCTATGGGTAAGGCTGCAATTCTTACTAAAATATTTCTTTTCATCAACTTTTTTGTTTTCAAGTTTATCTATTTTTGAGAGAGAGAAAGAAAGCACAAGTGAGGGAGGGGCAGAGAGAGAGAGGGAGAGAGAGAATTCAACGCAGACTCACATCACCAGCGTGCAGCCAGGCGTGAGCCTCAAACCCACAAACTGTGAGATCATGACCCGAGCCGAAGTCGGACGCTTAAATGACTGAGCCACCCAGGCCCACTCTTTTTGTTAAACTTAAAACTATTTAGTTAAGTTTCATATATTGAAAGTCGAGAAATAGCTGCTTATTGTCATTAAGATTTTTTAATTATATCATCTCAGGTGCTTTTATGTTGTACAGAATACAGATTTTTTCCTTAAATATATGTCCAGCTCGATAGAAGTATAGATTTGTGCAAATAGATGTGTAATTCAGGTATTTGACCCTTTCTATGAGGGAGACAAAGTCAAAGTATAGTATTAAAATTTTTTTGTGAAAACCACTAAGGGTAGAAAGTTGTTTTGTTTTTTTTTTCCCAGTAGATTTTTAACATGATCATCTGTCATAATCATCTAGAGGCAGGTGAGTGGCTCAGTCAGCGGAGTGTCTGATTCTTGGTTTCAGGTCAGGTTTTGATCTCACGGTTGGTGAGATCCAGCCCTGGGTCGGGCTCTGCGCTGACAGAGCGGAGCTTGCTTGGGATTCTCTCCCTCCCTCTCTGCCCCTTCCCCACTTGCACATGCACTCTTTCTCAAATAAATAAACTGAAAAAAAAAAAAAATTAAAAAAAAAAAGAGTGAGACAACTACGCACCTCATTACTATTACTTTTTAAGTTTATCCATTTTGAGAGAGTGAGGGAGGGGCTGAGAGAGGGAGAGAGAGAACCCCAGGCAGGCTCTGCACCACCAGTGAGATGAGATGAACCATGAGATGATGACCTGAGCCGAAGTCGGATGCTTAACCAATGGAGCCACCCAGGTGCTCCCAAAGTGGATTATTTGTGAGAGGCTATACATTTAAGTTTTAAAATGTATTACTGTAGAAAATACGAAATTATAAAATTTAACATAAATTTGGTAATTCTGGATTCAGAATAAGAAATCGACGTAGGAAAACACAGTATTTTAAGACCTAAGCCTTTGGTTTCAGATTGTAAAGTGAGAGAGAATACGGACTTTGGATTCAGGTAGACTTGGAGTCCTGTCTAGACTTCACCATTACTTTTGAACATCTTGGGCAAGTGGCCCTTAGTACAAGGACCCATTTTCTAGATAGCTATAGAAATGAAACCATTTTAATTAATTACATTTAAGTATACTTGGGATTTAAAGATGAAGCTATTTTAACAGGGAATCAGCTTACATCTTGAATTGCTTCTAGGGTTGACGTTTCCAAGGAAGTGGGCCATACAACAGTCCACAGGTTGTCTGGGTTTCTCAGATTCTCTGAGGTTCTTGCTAATGTTCTAGGTCATTCTCAGCTCTATCCTATAACAGGAATATCAGCTAAATTGCACAAAGTATTTTGACAGAGTTTCTTTCCAAATATGTTCAAGAATCTTAAAAGTTCTTAGGAGGGAGGAGTTGCCTTTGGGAGCAGAGAGTCTGACCCTTGTATGCATTTTAGTGGTGCACAATGCACCCAAACTTTTGGGTTAAAATACGTCTAATTTATAATTTTATTTCTAATTCACCCTTCAGACTATTCTGATTTATTTGGATTTGAAATTAAACATCTAATCTCTCTTTTCTTTTTTGGCCTAATAAAAATTATTAATCCTATAAACCAACTGTCAATGTATCCGATTTCTGTGGACCTTAGTTTCTTCATGTCTAAAATGGGATTAATGGTACCTAGTATCACAGAACTGTAGTAAAGATAAATTAAAGCACGTAAGCCTTTTGGTTCATAATCAGTTTCAGTGAAGGTTAGGGTTCCTCCTTTTTCTAAAATTGAATTTGTTAATGTGATAGAAAAGGAAGTTGTTGGTGGCCTTAGCTTAAATCAATAATAAGTAGAGGGCCAGTAAATATGCCCTTAAAAATTCAGTTACTTTATTGTGGTCTGTGAATGCTGAATTATATTTACAATATACTTATAGCAGCAGATACAGTTTTGCCTCCCTCCCTCCCCTCCATTCCTTCCAGTATTTCATTAACGGAAATTGATTACGACTCTTTGTAACATAGTGTTGCTTGTTGAGAGAATATAGAACTGGTATTTTGGGGAAGGTGGAAGGCTTTATTTTTAAGCCGGTTGTTTGAAATGCCTTTTGCCTCAGGGAACACTGATAAAAATCATGCCCAGGTTACCAGCCTACCACACCAAAACCTGTTTAGCCTATAGGTAACTGAGTTATAGTACTCTAGTACTGCAGTACGAGAACTACTTATTGTTTCGGTGGAGAAACATGTTCATAATTAAAATCTTACACGTCAGGCTGTGTCTTGTCATAGTTTTCTAAATGGAAACAGGCTCTTCAGGTCCAAGTCACTGGCCAGGGGTCTGAGGCATTAGAAACTAGAGTAGGGATTGGAGAAGATTAGTCAGAGGTTGTGGAGTTTTACAGCAGCCAGAGGCAAGAATAGAAATTGTGTTATCCAAGCAGTGAGGACTGGGAACAAGGGTTTTGCCTGGGAGGAAAAAAGGAGGGAGGGGATAATGAGGGAGCTAAGGCAGTCCAGGGGACCTGGCAGCTGGTGGGGTTTCGGGTAGTAACCAGGTAAATGAGGAATGGAGGTCCCTGGCCAGTCAGGAGCTGTCTTGAGTCAGTGGAGAGAGCTAGTGAACAGGGTAATCTAAAGTGATAGGCATCAGAAACAGGGGAAAGCCGCAAAGAAGTTAGCATAATTAGGTAAAGGAGTTTAGTTACTTCAAGTACCACTGGATTATCATAATGACATAGTCTCACATTATTCTGTTCCTTTAGCTTTATATCTCTTTTTCTGGTGACATAAGCTGTTCACATTTTTAATATAGGTCTTTGACTTAAATGACCAAAAAAAAAACCAATCAGAATGTTGCAAAGTCAAGATAAAGTAGAACTTGAACAGATACAAGCTAGAGTTAATAGACTGTATTTTGAAAGGATGGAGATTATTGTTCAAAAGCAGATAATTCTATTTTATTATAAAGGGCAGCATGTAATGGGAATGAGATAAACTGATAGAACATAAATGTTGCTTTACAAGTTTTTGAGCATACTCAAAGAGCAACTTTGAATAGACTACTTTTCTTAGAAGACATTTGTTTTAATTAATTGGAAATTCTACAGTTTACAGATTTTACTGATATTGTTAGACAATATAGCATTCAGATAGTTGAAAGTAAATTAGCATTTGAAACAAAATAATTGCCAGAGGATTAAAATTTGCCCAAGAACATGCTAGGTATTCTTTATTAAAATTACATCAAGAAAAGGGGCACCTGGGTGGCTCAGTCGGTTAAGCATCCAACTCCGGCTCAGGTCATGATCTCACAGTTTGTGGGTTCGAGCCCCACATTGGGCTCTGTGCTGACAGCTTAGAGCTTCAAATTCTGTGTCTCCCTCTCTCTCTATTCCTCCCCCACTCATGCTCTCTCTCCTTCAAAAATAAATAAAAACATTAAAAGACATTTTAAAAAATTATATCAAGAAAAGAAAAAGATATTTGAAAATCTTATTTGCAGTGTAGTAAGCAACTGAGGTTTGAGTATAAGCTGTTTTATCACTTTTTTTCCTCTATAATTAAGTTCTAATTTAAAAAATAGAAGCTTTTTTTCCTTCCAGATTGTCTGTCTTTCTGATAAGTGTGCATACCACCTTTTATTAAAATGATCTGATTAATAAGCCTAATTTTATTTGTGGTTTTGCTCTTTGGATATTGCTGGCATGGTGTTCACTTTAATTCATTCCCCCTCAGAAAGAATTCTTAAAGTTAGGTATTTTTAATCCAATGGAAAAAGAGGCTAAAAAGTTAAATGAGAACTTAAAAAAAAAGTGAAACATTAATGGCCAATAAATAAAAAGGATACTCAATTATATTGTCAGAGAAATAGGAACTAAAACCACAATAAGATATACTTTTTTGCCCACCAGATTGCCCACAGTATCCAGTATTTGCAATGATTTGGAATACTGGAACTGTAATACAGTGCTAGTAAAATTATAAATTATTACAACACTGGGGAAAACAGTTTTTCTAGTAAAGATACACATACCTTGTTGTCCAGTAACTATAGCAGTGTTTCTCAATCCCAGCTGACCTAATTTTCCCTTTATAAGAATTATTCTATAGTTCCCTTTACTACCCTGAACTGAAATTCATAGATGACATAACCTATTTTCATGTGTAATTTAAAAAATGATTATGTTCCTTTATTATAAAAAAAGGTGAAGAAAGTAATTTATAATGAAATAACATATTTACGTCTATTAAGAATCAGGCATTTTTATGATAATATCTAAATGCTAATCAGATCCGAGATGCATACCTAATTGTGGACCATGTATGTAATTGAGGTGTGATACACATGTGGTTTGGGGTACCTTTGAATTACCATTGTTTTTTGTTTTGTGCTAAATGTATACGGTGGTATCTGTAAATTGCTTACCTTGTGGGCTTCCCAATTCAGTAGGAGATTCTGGAAAGAAATTCTAATTGTTCCCCAGATTCTTACCTTGAATCCAGAATGTAAGTGTGAAGCTTATTTGTATGCTAAATATTTTTATCTCGTCTTGGCTGTTTCATTTCACTTCTCTTTCTCCTATAGCTTCTCCCATTTGTTGTTCCTCTTTTTATTTCTGCCTTACTTCTTAGGTATTTTCCATCTTTTTTTTCTACCATTTGCTAATAGCAGGTCTGTTCCATGACTGTAGCTGTTTGCGATTCCACAAAGACTGTTTGTACTTGTTTTATCTGTTTTTCTTCTTCTTATCTAGGGCTGTCTTCCTATCTGCCCAGTTATGTAAGGTATGTAGGTTCATACTCAAAAACTTCCCAGAAGCACGAGAAAGTTCTTCATTACATAAACAATTGCTCAATTAAGTTATTAATTAATAATTTGAAATGCTTTTTTGAAAACAAAAATTTAACCAGCCATTGGACTTTTTGGAATTGAGATTTTCGTTATTGCGGGGTTTTGTTGTTGTTCATACGTTAGCATTTTAAAGGTATTTTTAGTATAGATTTGCTCTGCCTTCATAATATTTAGGTCAGAGATTGTGTCTGATATATTCCCTTTTGAATCTTTGGAATCTGTTTAGTACAGTGCTTGACACAAAGTGGGCTCTTAATAAATTATTAAATAAATGCAACAGTTTATTTCCATTTGTTACTTTAACAGTATTAACAGTTGAAGGCTGTGGTGTTTGTTCTGATGTTTTCCCAGTAGTAGATTTTAAACTTTCTGCTTAGGCTAATTATTATTTGAAATATAAAATTAAATTTTGTGGACTGTTTGTATTATCTAAAATTTGGGATCCATTCTTTTTTTTTTTTTAACATTTACTTATTTATTTTGAGAGAGTGAGAGAGAGCGTAAACAGGGGAGAGGCAGAGAGAGAGAATCCCAAGCAGGCTTCATGCTCTCTGTGGCTCAGGGCTTGATCCCATGACCGTGAGGTCACTACCTGAACCAATATTAAGAGTCCCACGCTTAACCTCCTGAGCCACCCAGGCGCCCTGTGGGATCCATTTTGATTCTCCTTCCCTTATACATGTGTGATTTAGTGGATAAATAATAGAAATAATATTTATATGAATAATTATTCAAATAACTTTGATTTTTCACAAAATACTTGAGTATCTGTTGGAATCGAGGCATTGTGTAAGTACTGAGGAAAAAGTAGTGAAGAGAAATCTTCCCTTTCCCTCAAAAAGTTTAGTTTTGGAGGAGACGGATAAGAAAACACAGATTTCAGCAATATGTAATCAATGCTATGACAGTTAAACACAGAGTGCCAGAAGACCACCTAGCCCATTCTTGGGATTCTGGGAGGACTCCAGAGTGATTTTGTGGTAGTATAAGTCTGAAAGACACATAGGAGCTGGCTGGGTAAAGGAAGAAGGAGGGAGTGGGGAAGAGCATTTGGCCTGAGGAAACAATATGTAGGAAGGCCCAGAAGTGAGACAGAGTGGGCTTGCATGCTCTTAGTTTTCTTTATGAACAACTGTGGAGAAGCATACTGTTTTAATTCTTTTAAGCCTGTCTAGTTAATTAGTATAACATCATTATACAAATTTCTGTTGTGTTAAGCAACTGAAATTTTGGGGTTTATTTTATTTACTGCAGTAACTAGGGTCACCTTCAGTAATGTAGGAATAATAAAGGTAGTATCCAAAGCTGAAACAAAAAATTGGTGTTAAGGATAATTTTTTAAGTAACAGTAGATGAACTAAAATGGATCACCTGAGTATAAGAAGATGGAGAGAGAACATGGAGATGGGAGGTGGTAAGTGAACTGTAGTTCCATCTGAAAATATCAGAAAATCAATAATGTTTAAAGTTGGTAAGTCACTATGGTGATAATAAATACTTAGAAATAGGAAATAATCAAGAGAACCCAAACCAGAAAAAGTTAAAAGTAGTTGAATATAGGGAAGGGGAGGGGTGGATCAGAGGACTGTTTAATTATAGTCTCTGCTATGTTGTTTTGTTTTTGAACACTATAAATATATTATGTTGATGAAAAAATGAAAGAATGGCTAAAATTCAGAAGAGTGATTATACTGTTGTTGGGGAGATATCCTCCATATTGGAGTAACTGGTACAAGTGAAAGCATAAAATGGTGTAGCCACTCTGGTAAAAAAATTTGGCAGATTCTGATGAATTTATACATATACCTATTGTATGAGCGAGCAGTTCCATTTGTAGGTGTATATATCCAAGAAAAATAACACCTATGAGTGTAGAATACTTGTAAAGAATGTTCCTAACAGCTTTATTCATAATAGCCCCAATCAGAAAATAACTCAAATGTCCATCAATAGGAAAATGAATAAACAGTTTATAGTATATCTATAGAGAAGATTACTACTCAACTGGAAAAAAGAAAACTGATACAGTAACATGGATAAATCTCAGAAATGTTAAGTTGGATAAAAGAAACCAGACGCAAAAGAATACATATGCGTATGATCTCATTTTATGAAATTCAGGAATGATAGAAATATCTATTGTGATAGAAATCGGACTGTGGTTGCTTGGAGTTGGGGGAAGGGTTGAGTGGAAAGGGGCTCATGGGAACTTTATAGGGTGATGGAAATATTCTGTCTTGATCTGGTTGATGGTTAAATAGCTGTATATGTTTGTCAGAATTCAAGCCGATCGCTTAAGAGTTATGCATTTTACTGTAAGTAAATCATCCCTCAATAAAATACTAGTAGTCTAAAAAACACAAAATAAAAGCTACAGAGTTTGAGGCATTACAGGAACAAAAGAAGTCTAATATGGTTGGGTCGAGAGGAAGAGTTGGAGGTAGGAATGTTAGTGTTACGCGGGGGCCATCTCGAATGACTTTGTAAATTACTAAGGCTTATCCTAAGAATATCAGGAAGCCATTGAAGGTTTTTAAGAGAGACAGTATTAAGTTCGATTTTAAAACCATCCTTGCCTTCTCAGTGCACTGGAGAGGGGCAAGAATGGACATAGGAAGACTTGTTAAGAAGCTTTTGCTGAAGCCAAAATGAAAGATGATAGTGGTTTGTATTGGAGTGTAATAAAGGGGTTGGAGGAAGCAGACATTTAGTGATGGGGAATGCAAGAGAAGACAAGGCTGACCACGTTGTTTCTCTCTTGATCAGCTAGGTGGTTGATGGCATGATATACGGAGCAGAAGAGCAGAGGTAGGCAAGAGGTGCAGAGGTTAGGGGAAGATGGTGACCTGATTTCACAGATGTGATTGCTTAGTTTTGGGAAAGATACAAAAGATGATATAATACTAATATAGTTAGAAATATAATAAGACTAAAATTTCAAGGAATTATTACAGTCTAAGTTATTATTTCTTTCTTTCTTCTCAAGCTGTTCATTATCCCTTCTCTTTTCTCTTCAGACATAGATGATTTGCCATTCATAGTCTATACAAAATACAACCACTTAAAAAAAAAGATAGTTTATACAAATAGAAAAGAGGAAGTTGGGTGGTTTTATTCAAGAGAATGGTTTTCCAGGTAACTCTCCATATTTAATTAAAAAAAAATTTCGTGTTTATTTTTGAGAGAGAGAGAGAGAGAGAGAGAGAGAGAGAGAGAGAGAGAGAGACAGTGTGAGCAGGGGCAGGGGAGGGGCAGAGAGAGAGGGAGACACAGAATTCAAAGCAGGCTCCAGGCTTCGCACTGTCAGCACAGAGCCTGACGTGGGGCTTGAACTCATGAGCTGTGAGCTCATGACCTGAGCTGAAGTCAGATGCTTAACTGACTGAGCCACCCAGTCGCCCTTCCATATTTAATTTAATAGTCAACCATAGAGTATTGAAGTTATCAGACTCCCTTATGGGAGGGACTGCAAAGAGCCCAGTGCTATTATATTCTTTTCTAAAAATTGAGATATAATTCACATACCATAAAACACATCATTTTAAAGTGCACAGTTCATTGATTTTTAGTATATTCACACAGTTGTGCAACCATCACTCCTGTCTCATTCCAGAACATTTTCATTATACCATAAAGAAAACTTGCGCCTCCCAGTGGTAGTCATTTCCCTTCCCCCATTCCTCTCAGCCCCTGGCAACCACTAATCTACTTTCGGTCTTTATGGATTTGCCTGTATTCTTTCTATATTAGCCTATCTCCATTATCATCATAGCTCATCATTCTATAGTCCAGAAATTCTCAAACTTCATGGGCCTACATATGACCTGGAGATCCTATTCAAAGACAGCAATATATGACCTGGTTCTCTCCCTCACTGAGTTTATATGCTGGTCATATGCTGGTTAGGTGAGATAAGACACATTTTTGAGTATAGTAAATGCTACCAGGTTGTGAATGAATACATTCTGAAGGAATGGTAGAGTAAGTGGAGTGAGGCCACTTTGGCCATGGTGTTCTCAAAGTTTCATAGGTAAGAAAGTAGTTAAGATGAACTTTATTTTTTATTTTTTATTAAAAAAAATTTTTTTTTTAAACGTTTTTATTTATTTTTGAGACAGAGAGAGACAGAGCATGAACAGGGGAGGGTCAGAGAGGGGGAGACACAGAATCCGAAACAGGCTCCAGGCTCTGAGCTGTCAGCACAGAGCCCGACGCGGGGCTCAAACTCACGGACCGCGAGATCGTGACCTGAGCCGAAGTCGGCCGCTTAACCGACTGAGCCACCCAGGCGCCCCAAGATGGACTTTAAAGGGTGAGGAGTGTGGGGAGGACAGGAAAGCATTCTAACAGTAAGTGGGGAAATAAGGTAGTCAGTGGAAAGGAGGGGGTGGCAGGGGTCTGGGTGGTCAGTTACTAATTCTGAAAGACTAGTAGAGTAGTAAGTGGAGTGAGGCTACTTTGGACATGGGGTTCTCAAAGTTTCATAGATAATATTAGTATTAGATTATCATTAATCACAACTCAACCAAATGTTTTTTATATCTAAGTTGACTTTTATCATGTGTTTTTATATCCTTCATGAGAAATTGTCTTCTATAACATAATTCTATCTTATATGGTTCTGCCTTTCCTACTTACTTAAAAGTTCATATTGCTTAAACTCAGTATTATATTGTTGACCTGTAATATAGTTATTAATACTTTTCAGATATGCCATGTAGTAATGGCTATCCTTTTCAGCTTGGTATTTTAGGGAAAAAATGGCATCTGATTTAATTTATATCAGAGTACCTTGTAGACTTTATGGTTTTATGCTAATACTTTAGCATAAAATATTGTTATTAACCTTTTCATATGTTCCATGTTACTATTTTGTTTTAATTTTTTTTTAACATTTATTTATTTTTGAGTGAGAGAGAGAGACAAAGCACAAGCAGGGGAGGGACAGAGAGAGAGGAGACAGAGAATCAGAGTCAGGCTCCAGGCTCTGAGCTGTCAGCACAGAGCCCAATGTGGGCTTGAACCCACGAACATATCATGACGCTGAAGTTGGATGCTTAACTGATTGAGCCACCCAGGCGCCCCAACCATGTTACTATTTAGAACGTGCAAGTAAATATTTGCTCTATAGCAAAAAGATTGCCGGGGCGCCTGGGTGGCGCAGTCGGTTAAGCGTCCGACTTCAGCCAGGTCACGATCTTGCGGTCCGGTCCGTGAGTTCGAGCCCCGCGACAGGCTCTGGGCTGATGGCTCGGAGCCTGGAGCCTGTTTCCGATTCTGTGTCTCCCTCTCTCTCTGCCCCTCCCCCGTTCATGCTCTGTCTCTCTCTGTCCCAAAAATAAATAAAAAACGTTGAAAAAAAAATTAAAAAAAAAAAAAAAAAGATTGCCATCAGTGGACTTTGTTCCTTCTAAGTCTTTGTTTTAGGGGTCTGAAGAGCGTCATTCTTTGTGGCAAGATATATTTTGGAAGTGTATAGTGCTCTTTCTTTTCCACTTAATTATAAACTGTTTGCTATAAGCAAATATATAGTTCTTTATTAACACAGATAAAATAAACTTAAGCCACTAGTTTAAAACATTCTTCTTGGGGCACCTGGCTGGCTCAGTTGGTTAAGCCTCCGACTCTTGGTTTCATCTCAGGTCATGATCTCACCGTTGGTGGGTTAAAGCCCCCAGTCATGCTCTGCACTGATGGCGAGGAGCCTGCTCCGGATTTTCTGTCTCCCTCTCTTCCTGCCCGCACCCTCCCCCCTCAAAAATAAACATTAAACCAACAACAACAACAAATTTTTTCTTGATTACCCAATAAAGATAAGATTTAAGGAAAACACCCACTTCAATAGCTTTCATTAGGTAGGGAACATATTCAGGTTTTACCTGTTATGAGTTATTACTTAATCAATTCCCCCAGCACAGTTTTCTTCAGGCTAGAGTTGAAAGAATACTTTACTTTGATTCTGAGGGCTTTCCAAAATTATGAATGGGAATGGCTTTTTAATAGTTTTCCCCTACATCTTTGTCCTTTTCTTCTTTAACTCTTGGAAGAAGGATCTGATTACAGCTGTTTACTCAAAACAGCTGGCATTAATTGCCTTCTCTACTACTCTATTATCTCCTAAAATGTCTCCTACTACCTTCCCTACCATGTACAGAAAGAAAAAGGTATATGAAGCTCTGTTGCAGCATGATTATAATGGTTGCAATGTGAAATATTAGGGTACTCTTCCCACCCCCTTTTCTCTTTACTTTTTCTTTACCTCATTGTTCTTTGAAGCTACTGGTGTTTTAAAATGGTATTAAAATATTGTTCCCATAGCAACACCTTACCAATTTCTTATGGCAAACACTGCGTCTTTCACAAGTTGGGTTGAAAAAGAGAAATGCTTTCAGGAAGAGTTTATTTATAAAATCAAGCCAACAGAACATAACTGTTTATTTTTAAAAAAGCATTTTAAGCAGACTGTAACAGAGGATTTTACACATCGACGTAAAGTGAGCTTCCCAGTGGGTTTCTTGCTTATGTAAAAGTTCAGTTTTGAATTTGTATTAAATTGACATTTGCCCCTCATAATTAGACTTGAACAGCTTAAATAAAAAATGGAAATCCTTCCAAATTCCAGTTAAATAATTTTTAAGTTCTTCTTAATGCAAGACTTGTACCCAGAAGTTTGTCTGCTGCTTATAAGATTGTTTGAGCCAAGAGCAATGCCCATAATACTCTTGTAATGATTTTCCAACCTCTTAGGTGGCATGGTGGATTTTGTTCAGGATCTATACCTCTGATTTCTTTTCTTTTCTTTTTTCTTCTAATTTGTGTGTGTATGTGTCTGCCCATTTGTAAAAGCGATGTCAAGTAATTTTAAGTATTTTTTATTAAAAATTTTTTTAATGTTTATTTTTGAGAGAGAGAGAGAAAGAGAGAGAGAGAGAGAGAGAGAGAGAGAGAGAGACAGAGAGAGAGAGAGACACCAAGTGTGAACAGGGGAGGGGCAGAAAGATGGAGACACAGAATCTGAAGCAGGCTCCAGGCTCCGAGCTGTCAGCACAGAGCCCGATGCAGGGCTCGCACTCATGAACAGTGAGATCATGACCTGAACTGAAGTCAGACATTTAACTGACTGAGCCACCCAGGTGCCCCTTAAATATTTTTACATTTAAGTTTTATAAATTAGATCATCCATTTTAAGCTGCTTCTTACTATCTGTTGACTTTTGGTGATACTCAGTTTCATCTCAGCATTTAATTCATTATTTTTTGAAGAAGGTTTAGGGAAGACATCGTGTTTATAAAATTATTAAATCCATGTTTTCCTCTTCTGGTTACTTTAGTTTTCTTTTTTTTTTTAAGTTTTTATTTAAATTCCAGTTAGTTGACACACAGTGTATGTTTCATGTATACAGTACAGTGATTCAGCACTTCCGTACATCACCCAGTGCTCATCACAAGTGCCCTCCTTAATCCCTATCCCCTGTTCCCCCCATTCCCCCCACACCTCCCATCTGGTAACCATTAGTTTGTTCTCTGTAATTAAGAGTCTGTTTCTTGGTTTGCCTCCCTCTTTTTTTCCCCTTTGCTCATTTGTTTTGTTTGTTAATTTCCACATATGAGTGAAGTCATATGGTATTTGTCTTTTTCTGACTTACTTAACACTATATTCTCTAATTAGTTTTCTTGCTGTAAGTTTGGTTTAATTCTTATTAACTGAGAATTTTTGGCTTTTTCAAAATTCCAAAAGCATATGTTCTAGTTTGGCTACCGTTCTCTTTCCATTCTCTTGCTGGAATTTTTGAAAGGTTTGAATCCATAAGAAATCCTTTGAAGCCACCGTAGATTATATTTTTGGAGGTATAGATACATTTATGGAGGTTGTATTTAATGTACTTCAATTACTAGTTCATTCAATAAATTCCATATGTGTAGATATAATAGTGAAAAACAACACTGAGAGTAATAATTCTGTCCTGATGGAGTTTACAGAGTGGATTTCAGCTGGAGACTTACTATTTTGAATACTTTTGTGAATACCCTT
The DNA here is from genome assembly GCF_023721935.1 of Panthera uncia. NCBI lineage: Eukaryota > Metazoa > Chordata > Mammalia > Carnivora > Felidae > Panthera > Panthera uncia. The sequence continues at coordinate 68,950,125 of NW_026057580.1, read as the reverse complement.
TGCCTTTGCTCACTTGGCTCTCTATTCATATTTCTATATTTCACAGTGCCAATTTGGAAGACCCCACTGGCTGATACCTTCTTCATGTCTGTATAATTTAGAATTTTGGGTGATTTCATATATTTCATTTTCTAGTTAGATGTCTATATATTAGTACTTTCTGATGTTGCACTATAGTTTCAGTCATATTTAATTCAGGCACAGAAACCAAAACTTAATCTTATCTAACTATGTATCTTCTCTGATGCCTTTTTTGTAATAGCTCAAGATGTACCCAACTTGATTACCAAACCTTGTTAATTTTTCTCTCAAAAAGTTTTTCCTCTTACCTTTCTCATTTTATTTTTACTGCCTTCATCTAAGCCCTCTTTGTGCCTAAACTTTAGCAGCAGAGTATTCTCCCTTCTTGTCTGTCCTGGCCTCAACACAGCCACTGGATTAGTCTTCTTAAACTGTAGATGTGATTGTATCCCTTCCCTACTCCACAGTGTTTCTAGCTGGAACAAGAACCATACGTTGTTAAGATTTGGGGAGGAGGAAGGGATGGGCAACCCAACTTTGTTGTGCCTGAGGATCAGCAGGTCAGTGGTTGGTCATGCTTTTTTTTTTTAAATGTTTGTTTATTTTTGAGAGAGAGTGGGGGGGAGGGGCAGAGAGAGACACAGAATCTGAAGCAGGCTCCAAGCTCCAAGGTGTCAGCACAGAGCCTGAACTGTGAGATGATGACGTGAGCCAAAGTCAGAATCTCAACCAACTGTGCCATAGCCACCCCAGGTTAGTGATGCTTTTCAATCCTCACCAAGTTATGTACTTGTTTTTTTTTTTTTTTCTTTAAGTTTATTTATTTATTTTGAGAGAGAGAGAGAGAGAGGCAGGGAGGGGCAGAAAGAGAGGGAGAGAGAATCGCAAGGAGGCTCTGTGCTGTCAGCGCTGGGTCCATCACGGGGCTCTATCCTGTGAACTGTGAGATCGTGACCTGAGCCCAAATCAAGAGTTGGATGCTTAACCGAGTCACCCAGACACCCCAGTACTTGTTTCTTTGATGTGTGTTTTTTCTTTTCCTCTCTTTATTTCCAGACACTAGAACAGATAGGAATCTTCTGAATAATCGAGCTAGATGGGTTATTTCAGAACCAGTTTCTATTGCCTTGAGTCCGTGATTACACTTTAGTAAGACTTCATTTACTTTTTTGCATTTATAATGGCTAGTTTTTATTATTCTCTTTTAAAACTAGTTTGTGTAGAATGTTTATATATTTTCTAGTCTTTTAGCTTGTGCAGTAAAAGTTCACCATCAATTGTAGACTACATATAGAAGATACATCAGGTGTTGTTGCACTTTGTTAATCATTCTTTCTAAATAGTGGGAAGAGATTATTCTAATTCTCACAAGGGAAAAGAAATCACAATTTATATAAGCAATTTATCTAGCTTATGACCTGTTCATATAATTTCTGTGGGACTTACTTAAGAGTTGAAGCATAAAATACCTTTAATGTCATTTGTGAAAATCAGGAATGGTTAGTGTAAGTTTTGATTTATTTATTTAAAAATTTTCGTGGTAGACATAATTTTATCACACTTTTCCAGTCTTTTGTAGATAGGAAGACTAACTTTGTTTAGGTTAAAAACATGCAAGTTTAGAAATGAGATTAACTCCCCCTCTCTTCCCTTGAGATAGTTATTCCAGTAAGGATTGTTGCCTAACACCTATTACAAAACTTAGTGGCATAAAACACACTTTTTATTATGCACATAGATACTATGAGTTTGGAACTCCAAAGGGGCACAGTGAGGGTAAGTTTTCTCAGCTCTTCTGATGATGGGGGTTGCAGTTGAAAAAATCTGAAGGTTGGGATCAACTGTTGGGGTCTGGAATACTTTGGATAATTATTTGATAATTTTAAAGTTTGTCAGTCTCATATCTGGCATCTGGGCTGGGAGGACTTGAAGAGACGAGGGCCATTGACCAGAGTACATACATGTGGCCTTGCTTCTGTGCAACATGGTGGCCTCAGCATAGGCAAATCAAGCTTAAGTGTCAGTGCGAACAAGAAGAAGGTTGCATTGTTTTGTTTTTGGATAAAGCCTCACAAACTATGCATTTCATATCTGCTGCATTTGGTTGGTTACAAGTGAGGCATAGCTGCATCCATATAGACTTCACCTCTTGCCGGGATGGTGGCAATTTCTAGAGAGCATTTGGTCCCAGAGATACTGTTATGGCCATCTTTGGAAGATACATTCTGCCACAGTAGTCAAGTCTGATATTTGCTAGTATTTTTCATTTCAAATGCATATAAATAAATAATAAAAGTAAATAATAAATAATGAATAAATAGGTAAATAAATAATAAATAAAAGACCAGGAATTCTTTTTTTTTATTATTGATATATTTTATTTTATTTTATTTTTTATTTTTTAAAATTTACATCCAAATTAGTTAGCATATAGTGCAACAATGATTTCAGGAGTAGATGCCTTAGTGCCCCTTACCCATTTAGCCCATCCTGCCTCCCACAACCCCTCCAGTAACCCTCAGTTTGTTCTCCATATTAATGAGTCTCTTCTGTTTTGTCCTCCTCCCTGTTTTTATGTTATTTTTGTTTCCCTTCCCTTATGTTTATCTGTTTTATATCTTAAAGTCCTCATATGAGTGAAGTCATATGATTTTTGTCTTTCTCTGACTAATTTCACTTAGCATAATACCCTCCAGTTCCATCCACGTAGTTGCAAATGGCAAGATTTCATTCTTTTTGATTTCCGAGTAATATTCCATTGTATATGTGTACCACATCTTCTTTATCCATTCATCCATCGATGGACATTTGGGCTCTTTCCATACTTTGGCTATTGTCGATAGTGCTGCTGTAAACATGGGGGTGCATGCGTCCCTTCAAACAGCACACCTGTATCCCGTGGATAAATGCCTAGTGGTGCAATTGCTGGGTCGTAAGGTAGTTCTATTTTTAGTTTTTTGAGGAACCTCTGTCCTGTTTTCCAGAGTGGCTGCACCAGCTTGCATTGCCACCAACAATGCAAAAGAGATCCTCTTTCTCTGCATCCTTGCCAACGTCTGTTGTTGCCTGAGTTGTTAATGTTAGCCATTCTGACAGGTGTGAGGTGGTATCTCATTGTGGTTTGATTTGTATTTCCCTGATGATGAGTGATGTGGAGCATTTTTTCATGTGTCGGTTGGCCATCTGGATGTCTTCTTTGGAGAAGTGTCTGTTCATGTCTTTTGCCCATTTCTTCATTGGATTATTTGTTTTTTTGGGTGTTGAACTTGATAAGTTTTTTATAGATTTTGGATACTAACCTTTTATCTGATATGTCATTTGCAAATATCTTCTCCCATTCTGTTGGTTGCCTTTTAGTTTTGCTGCTTGTTTCCTTCACTGTGCAGAAGGGAGTCCCAGTAGTAGTCCCAGCCCCTTTATTTTGATGAAGTCCCAGTAGTTCATTTTTGCTTTTGTTTCCCTTGCCTCTGGAGACGTGTTGAGTAAGAAGTTGCTGCGGCCAAGATCAAAGAGGATTTTGTCTGCTTTCTCCTCAAGGATTTTGATGGCTTTCTGTCTTACATTGAGGTCTTTCATCCATTTTGGGTTTATTTTTGTGTATGGTGTAAGAAAGTAAAGAGCAGGAATTCTTTACCTGTTTACATGAATGGAGTTTAGGACTTTAGGAATCTGTGAACTGAAGGTTGAAAACATGAAAAAAAAAAAAAGATTTTAAAAAGTATATTTATTACTTTGATGGTTGTCTTTAAAATTTTTTTTAATGTTTATTTATTTTTGAGAGAGAGAGAGAGAGAGAGACAGTGTGTGTGAATAGGGGAGAAGGTGAGAGAGAGAGGGAGACAGAATCTGAAGCAGGCTCCAGGCTCTGGGCTGTCAGCATGGAGCCTGACATAGGGCTCGAACTCATGAACTGCCAGATTATGACCTGAGCTGAAGTAGGCTGCTCAACTGACTAAGCCACCCAGGCTCCCCTGATGATTGTCTTTTTAAAACCCTTTTCCTGCTTCTTAAAGTCAAAATTGGGTAGGTATTTTTTCTTCTTCTCTTACTTTAAACAAGTATAGTGTGGTGGATCATCAATGTATCCAGTGAGATTATGTTCAGTTTTCATTGTTGCTGCATGTGGAGACAATGTCAAACAGTGTCCCATTGATAAGAATCAATACAAATTTATCATGCTATCTGTATTAATGCAGAGTCTACATAAAAAAAAAAATTGAAGACTAGGAAAGGAAAAAAAGAAAAGAAAAAGGACAAAACTTGTGCATCCTTTGATCTTAGTCTAAAGATTGAATGAGCAGAGATACAAAGCCATGCTTTTTCTCTGGCAAGATTCTTGCTAATGGAATCCTGAAGCCAGCAAAGCTGAAGGAGCCTCTATGTCTGCCCAGCCGGAAACATACTGGATAGTGTGAATTCTTTTGACAGGAAGGTGGCTTATTTTGAAAAGTCTTGAACCTTACCTAAATTTGGATTTGCCCCAGCACAAATAAACCTTATCTTACAAAATCTTGGAAGCAAAAGTAGTGATATGATTGGAGAGGCCTTAGTGGTGCTTTCTGAACTCCTGATGGGTTGTAACCGAGAGCCAAACAATGAAGTCTTCTTTCAGATGACATCGTTCTAGAACGGTTGACATATTGTCCTTGTTTTCTCTCAAATCTAGGTTTTAAAGGAATTAGCAGTTATGTCATTTTCTTGCAGCGTGTAACCAAATGAAACTCTGATGTTTCTTAGTAAAGCTCGTTTCTCTTCTCTGTCCTTGAAGAGCATGCTAATTAGCCATCAAGATTCTTGCTTTGTGAACCTGTTTTGGAAACTGGAAAGACCATTGAGAGATGAAACAGTGAAAAGTGGCTTGCCATCAAAACTGATGGAATACCTGGTAACACATCTGGTTTTGCTGTTTTGATGAAGGAAGAAGCTCCATAGGTCTCTCTGAATCATTGCTTTTACATTAGCATCAAATAGTCTGCCAAAGATCATGAAAGAAATCTTGTCCAGTGTCTTGAAAGTCACACTTTATCCCAGTCAGGGCCTTGAATCACTGCCTTGTCAAGAGCTTCTCTTGAGAGATGGGAGTGGAATATAAGGTTGTTTTCTGTTGCAGAGAAGTTCATTGATTCTCCAAAGAACAAGTTTCAAAGCGTTGCGGAATTCTGATTCCATTTGCTGTTACATAACTTTGTGAATCAGAGTTTTCAGAACACTTGTAGGAATCTACTGGATTGCTAAACCACTCTTTATTCAAGAGAAAAAACTAGCACTCTTCTAATTGAAATCGATTTTTGTGTAATTAATTTTAATTTTCTTAAAATTTTTTTTAATGTTTGTTTTCTTTCCTTTTTTTAAATTTTTTACATTTATTTATTTTTGAGAGACAGAGAGAGACAGAGCACAAGTGGGGGAGGGGCAGAGAGAGAGGGAGACAGAATCCGAAGCAGGCTCCAGGCTCTGAGCTGACAGCACAGAGCCCGACATGGGGCTCGAGCTCACAAACCGTGAGATCATGACCTGAGCCGAAGTCGGACGCTCAACCGACTGAGCCACCTAGGTGCCCCTAATTTTAATTTTCTTTTAAATTTAATATCCTTCTTCATCTAAACATCCTTTTTAAGTTGGGAGGGTTTACTATGTTTACATTAATGTGCTTATTCATATATCTCAGTTTATTTCTAATTTTTGTGTTTTGTATGGCTCATGCTTTGATTTTTTTCCCCCTTATTTTCTGACTTCTGAAGTATTGGTTGAGTTTTCTTTATTTCTTTCATTTTTCTGAACTTATGGTTTGAAAACCACATCTTTTTTTTTCTAATTTAGCAATTACTCTAAAATTCATGCATTAAAAACAATTTTTTTAACATCTATTTATTATTGAGAGACTGAGAGGCAGAGCATGAGTGGGGGAGGGGCAGAGAGAGAGGGAGACACAGAATCCGAAGCAGGCTTCAGGCTCTGAGCTGTCAGCACAGAGCCTGACGTGGGGCTCGAACTCAAGAGCTGTGAGATCATGACCTGAGCTAAAGTCGGATGCTCAACTAACTGAGCCACCCAGGTGCCCCTGCATGCATTTTTAAATGCATATTTGACTTAAATTGTCAAATTTACCCAGTTTCCTCCAAGTGGACTTCCTCCAAGAAGGACTTCAAAACTCTAACTCAGCTCTCTCCCGCCTCCTATTTCTGTTATTGTTTTTACTTACCCTGTCTTCCAAACTTTGTACATTTTAGGTTTTCTTTACGTTCAGGATTTATTTAGATTTACTTATATGACTCTTCTTTTTTTTGCATATTCTCCTTATTGAGGTATGTTTTTAGTGGTTCTTTCAGCAAGGGCTTGTTTGACCAATTTTTTTTAGCTTTGGCTGGAAATGTCTATCTTGCCCTCACTTTTAAAATATAATTTAGGTAGATATAGAATTAGAAATCAGTTTTTTCAGCACTTTGAAGATTTCTCCATGGTGGTCTGGCCTTGGTTTGGGCTGATGTCATGTCTGCTATCAGCGTAATGGTTTTGCCTTTCTGGGTCATCCATTTCCTCTCTGGTTTTAAGGTTTTCCCTTTGCCTTTGACATGTCCTGCACACTGCACAACTCTGGGCCCAGGACATTCAGCACGCTCGTTTACTGCTTCCCCAGCCAGGGCACAGCGTTTCTGGTCCTCTTTTCACTGACTTCTCACCGAAGTGCCTCCTGGGCTCTGGGTTCTGCGGAGGCGCTGGTCCCAGTACCCCAGTTTTAGACACCTAAGATGTCATCTTCCCTTTTTCCGTGGGGATTTAGAACCCCAGCTCCTAGGGCCCGTATCCAGGTCTCAGTTCAACATGGGGTGTACAGCAGCTTGTACTTTTGGCTCTGATTAGATTTTTCTCTGTGTTCTTGGCTCCTGGGAATCTTCCTTTTTGTCTTTTCAGATTCCCTGTTTAACACGTGTTTAATAGCCGGAAACAAAAAATGAGAGAATCTTGAAAACAGAACATTTATTTCTCCATCTCGGGAGATTTCCAGAGTGCTATTATAAATGTTAGTTGGAGTGTGTAATAGGTCCAAAGCTCTAAATTCTTACTGACTGATTGCTTTACTCAACCAAAAGATTAAAAGTGCTATTTTGATAATAGTTAGCCCTTGTAGACTGATAACTTCCAGCCCCTCCTTCCTGTTTAACCTGAGAAGTCTATCAAAGCCTGCAACCATCCTAAGCATGTTCAAATAATGGCTGGCTAACTCTCCTAGAAAGATTCTTTAATACTTCTTTAAATGAATCTTTGTATAGAAAGACTCTTTGCCGTGATCTAAGGTAGTGGTTCTCAGAGTGTGGTTCCTGAATCCTCAGTGCCAGCATTACCCGGGATTACACAGTATACGTCATTCCCTTGTTCATTAGATATTCTTCTTTGTCATGCTTTTTATTTATTTTAAAAAATGTTACTTTGAGAGAGAGAGAGAACATGAGCAGGGGAAGGGCAGAGAGATAGAGAGAGGGAGAGAGAGAATCCCAAGCAGGCTCCACACTCAGTGTAGAGTCCTACACAGGGCTCAATGTCATGACCGCAAGATCACAACCCAAGCTGATATCAAGAGTTGGGTACTTAACTTACTGAGCCACCTAGGTGCCCCTGTCATGCTTTTTTTTTTTTTAATTAATTAATTTATTTTGAGAGAGAGAGAGAGAGAGTGAGCAGGGGAGGGGCAGAGAGAGAGAGAGAGAGAGAGGGAGAGAAAGAGAATCCCAAGCAGGTTTCGCTCTATCAGCACAGAACCCTATACAGGGCTCAATCTCAGGAACCGTGAGATCATGACCTGAGCTGAAATCAATAATCAGTTGCTAAACTGACTGAGCCCCCATGGTGCCCCTCCCCTGTCATGTTTTTTAAATTCAAGTTTGATAAAATGTTTGAGCTCATAGGTTTTCCAGTGATGGATACTTTTTATAAATGGATGAAGTATGAATTTTATGACTTGACTTATTTTTTTATACAGAGAGTACTTATTAATTCTCTGGTATAATACCATGTTACACACTCTTATAAAAATGATAACATATGTTGGTTTATCTGTGATTTCCTTATACTTGAGCATCCTTTATTTAAAAAAAGTTCCTTAAGAAAATAAATTTAAAAAGAAGTTCTTAAAAGTTGAGTGTTGGGGCGCCTGGGTGGCTTAGTCAGTTGAACACCCGACTTTTGATTGTGGCTGAGGTCATGATCTCATGGTTTCTGAGTTCAAGTCCTGCATTGGCCTCTGCACTGACAGCTCAGAGCCTGATTGGGATTCTCTGTCTTCCTCTCTCTTTGCGCCCCCCCCCCCCCCCGATCTCAAAAATAAATAAACTTTAAAAAACAACAAAAAAGTTAAATGGTAGATGTGGAATTAAGGAAATGTTTTACATCTGTAAATTAATTATTTTTTTTCATAATCTGCCTATCCGAAAGCTCAGAAAAGTTACAGTGTTATTTATGTAACTCTTTTTAATGGTCCCCATGGATTTAAAACACAATTAGCATTGTTGCATTTCCTTCCATAGAGAAAATGTATGCTTTTTAAATAAATATAATATGTTTTTGTTCATGAAGAAGGTCATTGAGTAGTGCCAACTATTTTAGGATACTAAAATAAAAATATTTACAATCCAAAAATACTTTAAGATTATTCTTAGGAAGATGTTCCATTGTTTTTAGTCTATTACTTAATCACATAAAAGTACTGTGAAAAGCAAACTACATGGCATTTCAGGGTTCAGAGATTTGATTGGATCATCTAAATACAGTCTTTGCCAAGGAATTGAACACATGAAATGAATGGTAGCACCATCGTGAAGATTTTCAATACTCATTAGACTTATAATTAATTAAGTACTTTAAATTTTTTTAAATTTTTATTATTTTTTTTAAAGTTTATTTTTGAGAGAGAGAGAGCAGGGGAAGGGCAGAGGAAGAGGGAGAGAGAGAATCCCAGGCAGGCCCTGCACCACTAGTGTGGAAACTGAGATGCAGGGCTCATGAAATGTGAGATCATGACCTAAGCTGAAACCAAGAGTTGGGCCCCTTAACCGACTGAGCCACCCGGGCACCCCTTAATTAAGTAATTTAACAAAGCCCACACCGGTGCCTTGTATATAGGAGTATTCAGAAAATGTTGGCTGAGTTTAGATTAGTTAACCTAATAACATAATGTTGTCTTTTTTTACTTAGTAAGCTAGTCTGAGATATGTTAGATCTTGTGAACTGGTCCTCAGTGCCCCAGAAGGCATTTGTAAGATGTAAGCTTGGTGAAGGGTGAAGAAAGTATTAAATATTAGAGGAAAGCAGGAAATATCCTACCAAATTATTGATAAAGCCAGTCTGTAGACCTGAAGAATTAAAGAAAAGATAGTTGCTTAATAGATTTAAAAATGAATATTCACCAAAAAAGACAACCTAATTTAAAAATGGACAAAGGATTTGAATAGACATTTCTTCCAGGGAGCTTTTCACATGGACAATAAGCACATGAATAGATGTTGAACATCATCAGTTATAAGGAAATTAAAAGCCATAATGAGATACTACTTCTTATCCACTAGAATGGCAATAATGATGATAATAATAATAAAAAGAAAATAACAACTGTTGATGATGATGTGGAGAATTGGGACCTTCATATATTGCTGGTAGAAACCTAAAATAGTGTAGATGCTGTGAAAAAAACATTTTTGTGGTTCCTCAAAAAGTTAAACAGAATTACCATATGACCCAGCAACTCTACTCCTATAGGTAAATACCCAAGAGAACTGAAAAGAGGTGTTCCAACAAAAGCTTGTGCACAAATATTTGTAGCAGTACCATTCATAATAGCCAAAAAAGAGATACAACCCAGATGTCCATCAGCTGATGAGTGGATAAACAAAATGTGGTTTATCCATACAATAGAATGTAATTCAGCCATAAAAAGGAGCAAAGTACTGATGATACTTGCTACAATATGGGTGAACCTTAATAATATATTAAGTGAAAGAAACCAGATACAAAAAGCTACGTATTGTGTGATTGCATTTATAAGAAATGATAAGAATAGATGAATCTGTAGAGACAGAAAGCAGATTAATGGTTGCCAGGGGCTGGGATGAGCAAGGAATGAGGAGTAGTGGCTCAATGGGTATCGGGTTTCTTTTTGAGATGGTGAAAGTTTTCTGGAATTAGTGGTGCTGTTTGTACAACATTATGGTTATATTGGAAGTCACTGAATTTAAACTTGAAACTGGTAAAGTTTATATTCTAGGAATTTTAGCTCAGTAAAAAAAAAAAGAATATTCAGTATGATTGTAATTCTTATCTTCGTGAATATTACCAAAGTAAAAATTTTAAACTCTAAGGAAACTGTATTTCCATGTTTGTTATTTTCTGCTTAGAAAAATCACAAACCATTACGTTAGGTGAAAATATATTTGAAGTCAAATAAGTATTCTTTAGAGCAGGTTTCAGTAAAAGATATATGTGTTTTGGGCCTCATTCAGAGGAGTGTTGCTAGGTAGAATAAAACAGTACAAGGCAGTCTCATGCCAGGCACTGTGCCTCGTATGTTGCTTCTTAACTGGCTGGCCCTCTTTTTAGTCACGGGCAGTATGTCTCAACCTTGTACACTTCCTTGCCATCTTATTCTAGATCTGCTTGACTTCCTACTGTTGTGAGCTTCACGTGTGCCTTTCTGACAAAACAACAACAACAACAACAAACAAACAAACGAACCCCCCCCCCCAAAAAAAAACCCACAAAGCTGTATTCTGCTCAGTTAGCATTCATAGGCTCTCTATTTTTAACCTGCTCCTTCAATGACACTGTTTCCAGCCATTTTAGATAAGCACCTTTTTTATCTTGCTTTCCCACGGTCGTGTTCAGTTACCTAGATCCTTTTATGTTTCGGCATCCTCACGTCTTCGACCTTACCAAAGAAACCTGGACAGCAAAGACCCCAAAGACAGGAACAAGGAGGAAGGGTGAATGAGAGCTAATGAAGCAAAGGCCCTATCTTCTTCTTTAATATTTATTAATTTTTGAGAGAGAGAATGCGAGTGACAGAGAGAGAGGGAGACAGAGGATCTGAGGTGGGCCTGCACTGACAGCAGAGAGCCTGATGTGGGAGCTTAAACTCACAAACCATAAGATCATAACCTGAACGAAAGTCGGACACTCAACGCGACTATTGCCACCCCGGTGCCCTGCAAGGGCTCTGTCTTCTTTGTGAAGTCTGTCAGAAGAGAAATTGTCCATAGATGTGAGCACTGTGGTTCCATATTTGCCTGCTATTTCAAAAAATCAAACGTCATTTAATGTTTATTATATAGCTTATCTAGTAAATTTATGTTTTTATTCAATGTAGAACATGTAAGCTGTCTTAAGAGTAGTATTTCTTTCCCAAAATATATTCCACAGAATAGTAGTCCCTGGAAATAATACTAGAAGCTCTGCTTTCGAAGGGGAAGCATCCTCTGGTCAAATGTATTTAGAAAAAGCTGCTTATCCCCTCTTGGAGGTCCATAGCATACCTTAGCCTGCTTAGTACTCTGAAATGTAGTAGTCAAGAAACTCATTTGACTCAGCATTTCCAAACTTATTTGAGCCCAGAGCTTTTGGTGGGGAGGGAAGTGACAGCATAGCTATTAATATCTTACATAATAACATCAGTTGGGAAGACACTGTCTTAGAGCATTGTAAATTTGTGCAACTGAGTTTTTTTTTAAAAAGTAGCTATTTTTATATGTATGCATGTACATATTTTAATTCTAGTTAACATACAGTGTTATATGATTTTTTTTTGTTTTTAATTCCAAAAAGGAGCTACTTTTACCAGCTAGTACCAAAAACTACCTGATGTTCATATGTTCTATTTAATATACATTATATGCATGTAGTTATCCTATAAATTCTCAAGGTAGACCTCTTTTTTTTTCCCTTTACTTACAAGCGTCCGATTGTTGTCTTTCACTGATTTTCTTGCTCCTTCTTAATCAGATCAAAATATTGTTTTGAAGGGTGACTAAAGTACTTAGAGCATTTTCAGTTTTATTTTTATTTTTTTAAGCGTTTATTAGAGACAGAGTGCAAGCAGGGGTGGGGCAGAGGAGAGAGGGAGACCCAGAATCCAAAGCAGGTTCAGGCTCTGAGCTGTCAGCACAGAGACCGACGTGGGGCTCGAACTCAAGAGCTGTGAGATCATGACCTGAGCAGAAGTCAGATGCCACCCAGGTGCCCCAGTTTTAAATGATAAAGAAATAGCCTCTGTTAAAGCTGTAGTACAAGTATTTGTTGAGCCTAGTATAAAATTTAAGACTTGTATAATTCAAACACCCTTTGAAATCCAAGTCATGTTTTCATTTAGTAAGACTTTTGTCGAGACAAGCCCTTTCTTAAAGAAGTAATTAGCCTTGGACAAAGAAGGTATAATTAATAAGTAAACAATTGCTTTGTTAACTCTTCTCTACAGAAAACAGCTGGCACTCAGCATTTATCCATTATTAACATATAAATATGTAGACACTAATTTTATGTATCACAATATATTCCTAAGAAATACATAGTAGGTGTCATTACTTCTCTTTTCATTAGGTGTAATTAGTGTAGGATTTTAGCTTTAAAAGGTTTTAGCCTTTTCATGTACTTGAATTTCTTTTATCTATAAAATGCTTCTCATTACATTGTCTTTCTTGTCTTTGAGAACTTTATAGTTTATAATAGATATCATTAATATTCATAAATAATTTGTGAGTTCTTTTATTACAGACAGGATAAGATTAGATTGTTGTGGCTTGCCCCTTTGTTGTGTTGTGTTTGTTTTTTTTTTTAGGTGCAGTGCTTGAATCTAATGAGGGAAATAAGGCCTATGGCAGGCACTGTGGATTGGATTCCTCTTGCATGTTTTAGGGATGTATTATATTTCCATTTAGACCTGCTCTGCCTTTTGACTGATGACCCAGGTTTCTGTTCAGAGTTGTTTCTATGTGGTTGGCTCCTGATCCCACACAAGCGAGCCACGTGTGGCAGTGATAGAACATGGTGCTTTCAGGGCATCTCCCAGACGAAATAAAGAGGATTCCCAGATGAGTTCTTTAAGAACCAGAACAGGTCTTCTCTCACCAAGCCAGTCTTGGCACGTCGACAAAGCATCAAGTGGCTTTTTGTTTTTGTTTGAGTTGGCTTTGAGACTAATTTTGTATGCTTAGGAATTAATGTTTTTTCTATTGTATTTGCTTTCTCTAGGCAAGAGCACCTTCTCAAATGGTGTCTTGTACTTTGCATGGTTATATGTGATCTACTAGCTATTTGTCATAATATTTTCAGTTCTGTACATATTTTGTTGTCTGACTTAGAGTGGGTTTGAGAATGAAATTAGAATTGATACTCTAATCTTTTTTTGTGATGATGAATTCCTAAAGTCAAAATCCTATTTGTTTGGAATAATAACACATGATGATATACAGATATGTATATATATATTTATATATGTATATACACATATGTATGTGTGTATATACATACATACATACATATATATACACATACCATTAGCAAATAGATAATTGCCCATAGGAAGTTTTATCTTTAATGTTGGTTTTGGTCAGATTCTACTCTTGTATGTATATTTTGATGGTATGTAAAAATTTAAAGAGTAATACAGCTTCTTAAAAAAGGCTTTCTAGCATGATTGTGAGTGAGAACTGTGAATTATAATTCTTGTTTTTTAGTCTTTCCTTTTTTATTCTGTAATTACATGTGGACTGGTATTTATTTTTTTACGTAGAAAATTTTTCTTTTCTACTTCAAAGAAATTGCATTGCCATGAATAAAGATCTCATATAAAGTCTAGTTGCTGTTTACGTAATAAATTTGTGACAATCTACTATTTCTTGCTTAATATAGTCTGACACTTTACCAAGGCAGACCTTTCTAGGTTTGTTTGTTCTTTCTCTTTCTTTCTCTTCCTTCCTTCCTTCCTTCCTTCCTTCCTTCCTCCTTCCTTCCTTCCTTTCCTTTCCTTTCCTTTCCTTCCCTTCCCTTCCCTTCCCTTCCCTTCCCTTCCCTTCCCTTCCCTTCCCTTC